>NC_060156.1:20503027-20570194 GCF_021292245.1 Micropterus dolomieu | reverse complement strand
TGGGGGGGGGGGGGGGGGGGTCATTAACAGGGCGAGGTTACAGTCTTTTGGGAGCAGATTATAGTAATGATCTGGATAATGGAGCTGGTGTGTGTGTGTGTGTGTGTGTGTGTGTGTGAGAGAGAGAGAGTGTCTATATTGATCTGTGCTGGTCTATGGGGATTTATAATGCGGTCTCTGAATCTGCCTAATGATGAGCTGGACAGGGGCTCACTGTGTGTGACACAGAGACAGATTCTTCAGTGTTGATGATATTCTAAATATTTTGCATCAAACAGGCCTCCATCAGATGTTATACAGGTGTCTACTCTTCTAAGTACAATCTTGTACTAGTTTGGTTTTTGAATTTATGTGACAAATACAAGGTGGTTGTTGATTCAAACTAAGGTCACATGCAGGACTTTAAGCTGTAAGTGTAGTGTGTTTAGCTGTTTGCTGTCGATGATGATAACAAAGTGTATAGTGATCAGGGTTCATTCCAGACAGGGATTAGTAAAAGCTGATGACTGTCTCAAAAGACAGGGTCAGCTTTAGTGTGGCAATAGTGATTATTTTCAGTTGATTTATTTTAAATGAATCTATTAATAGACAATCTTGAGAAATGCTCATCAGAATTTCACAGAGCTCACAAACAACAGTCCAAAACGCAAAGATATAAAGTTTACAGTGAAATAAAACTGAGAAAAGGTGCAAACGGTCCCAGTCTGGTGTTCCATGCATTCACATTTCCCAATTCACACGGCAGTAATGCACCATAATGTTGTTTGCCAACCGCCATAAAAATCAAGAAGAAGAGGAAGCATGAGCATTAGGCGCTTTCATCTCTCACAAGCGTTTATGCAATTTCTCACCAGGAGTTTAATGCCATTCGGCTTTGTGTTCTTTCAAAGAGGAATTACAGAAATGTGGTGGATTTCCTCACACAACCTCTCTTCAAAACAATCATCCATTTTGTTATCTGGAGAAAAAAAACATGAAAATTGCACCATGAGATTGTTAGCTGATATGCTCAACTTTAAAAAGTGGCAGATTTTGTCCCCATCATTTTAAAAGCGTTTCTGAAAAGGTGTCTGTGAAGGTTCTTAGTCATCCAGGTCATAGTTATCCAACGAAGGTTAAGGTCAAGAGCAACTGGACTTAGTTGAAGATACTAGAAGACGTTTCGTCCCTCATCCAAGAGACTTCTTCATTTCTGAGTGACTGGCAGGGAAACTCAGCTATTTAACCTCTGGGATCATTAGCTAGGATCGTCGATACTGCTGGTTCGTTAGTGCTCCTGGCTGTGGTAACGACACTCGTCATGGTCGTTACAGCCACCCATGGCGTTTCTGAAAAATATCTTGCAACAACAAATGTTAAATAACTAATGAAAATGCTTTGAGAAAGATTTATTTGCACAATAACAAAACATGCAATGCATTGTAAATAAGGAAGAAACAAATGTGCATTGTCCAAAAAAGTTACTTAAGCTAAGAAAAAAGAAGCTATTGATTACTGCATTATATTCCATTATATTTTTATATTTTGAATTGTCACCTTTTATTTTCAGCAAAACTAAACCTGTTGACAATGAGCCTGAAGCTGATGATACACAATGCGACTTTTAGAGCAATCGTGCAGGGCAACGTTGTCGTCAATGGTAATAAATAAAGATTATTACCGTAATCCCCTTCCCCCACCACTCCGGCACCCGCCCTGCTCTGCCGCTATCCGTTCAAAACATAGTCGGACTAGCAACATTGCTCAAAAAGTTGCCCCGTGTATCATCAGCTTTAGTGTTTGTAGCTGCTCACTCTCTGTGGATGTGGATGTGTGTGTGTGTGTGTGTGTGGGTGTAGGGTTCAGCAGTCGTCCCAGGTATCTAAAGGTGTTCATCAACCCCAGCAGCCACAAGAAGGAGGCCGTTCACATCTACAGAGAACATGTGGCTCCGCTCTTCAAGATGGCTGATGTCCGCACTGACATCACCGGTCAGTCAACCCAATTGTTCGTTTATCTGCTGCTCATCTTTAAAACAAACACCAGTGGTTTTTATTTTAGACTGACAGTGGGCAAGGCCACTGTAGATTTTTGCATGATGTCACACCTCACATGTATTGTAATAAAATAATGTGTAACGGGCAGCAGAACTGTGATCTACCAGTCCCTTTTTACTGACATCTGAGTAGACAATGTGAAATCTGTGTGTGTGTGTGTGTGTGTGGAGAAGGTCCAAAGGTCAGAGTTAATGGCAGTCTCTGGTCGCTAGGTAACCTGATACAGGGGGCGGAGCTTAGCCCATCTGTTGTGACAGAAGGAGACAACCTGCCTCTCTCCTCACCTCTCTTATTTCCTCTCTTTTCCTTTCCTTTCCTTTCCTTTCCTTTCCTGTCCTCTCCTTATTTCATCTTTTCCCCGTGTTTCCTCTTCTCTGCTCTCCTGTTTCTTCTCCTCTTCTCTCCTTTCTTGTTTCTTCTCTTTTCCTTTCCTTTCCTCTCCATTCCTGTGTTTCCTCTTCTCTCCTCTCTTGTGTTTTCTCCTTTTCTCTCCTCTCCTCCCCTCTCGGTGTTTCCTCACCACGTCTGTCCTCTCCTTTCCTATGTTTCCTTTCCTTTCCTCAACTCCTGTCCTTCTTTCCTCTTCCTCTTATCTTCTCCTTTTCTATTCTCTCCTCTCTTGTTTCCTTTCCTTGTCTATCTCCTCTCCGTCTTCTCCTGGTTTGCCCTCCCCTCCTTCTTTCCTCCTTCTCTCCTCTCCTTTTTTCCACCCTCCTCATATCTTCTCCTCTCCTTCTCTCAGCAGATGGTGTGATATCCGTTGTCCCACTTTTTTTTGGCAGCCATCAAACACACACTTGTGTACATGTGACCACACATATACATGAACACTATCCATCTCAATGTCTCTCCATCTGTTTCCCTCTCTCCTCCTGTCTGTCTCTCTCCAGTGACAGAGAGGAAGGGTCATGCTCTCTCAGTGATGAAGGAATGCAAGCTGGATGAATATAATGGGTTAGTCTCTCTTCACTTGTCTCTCTCTCCTGTGATTTCACTCTTTTCCCGGAAAAGTCGTGATTTCCTGCTATAAATTGAATTTGTTGCCGGACATTCCGTGTAAAATTATTTTATTTCTAATATTCTGATGATGTTATTCTTTCATGTAAGTAAGAGAGTGAAAATTATAGAAAGAAATGGCTACAACTCAAAAGTTGTTTCAGTTTTAGTAAAGGGCTAATATTAGCAGCCACACCGGTTGATGCAGCTGTGTATTACGGGAGCCAGAAAGGATACTATACTTAAAATTTTAATTAATTAATTAAATTAAGGCATTAAAATTTTTTAATATATTTTTGGAAGTTGTGAATCGATTCTGAATCTTAGAAGATATGAATTGCGATTTTTACTTGAACTAATTTTTCCCCCACCCCTAACATCTCCCAGATATCTAGAAATAACTAATGCATCACGTAATTTCTTCACGTCTTGACTACTGCAGTGTTCTTTTCTCCTGTCAGCCAACAGCCCTGCCCCGTTTGCAACTCGTGCAAAACGCTGCAGCCAGGCTGCTAACCAAAACCAACCACACATCACACCAACCTTTGCATCCCTCCACTGGCCCCCTGTAAAGTACAAAATTGATAGGATTTTGATTATCACATACAAGGCTCTAAGGGGTCTTGCCCATTTGTACCGTACATTTCCAAACTTTTACATCGTCGTTCCACCTCTAGGCCACTCAGATTTTCAGACCAAGGTGCACTATTTACCCTCCCATATCTAAGGGCACTTGCTGTTTTGCCGTTACTCTGGAACAGTCCTCCCCACCACCCCCTGTTAGATCAGCAGAGTCTGTAAACTGCTTTAAAAAATACTTGCTCTGCCAACCAACTTGCCTTACCTGCAATGGGGCTGTAATGTAATATAACATGTTATATACTGTTTGCATGTTGTTTATTTTTCTGTGTAACTTTGTTTTAAAAAGTGCAATATATATTACATTTTTCTCACTAAATTACATGAAAGTAAGCATGTCATGATCAAACTGTGACATCATCCTTCTATAACAGACTGAACTGAACCAGATAATTAATCAGCAGTTTACCGTCAGAGGCACTAGACATTAAAACACACTGACCCAGACTGATTAAATCCACACGCACACACTTTCCACACAGGTGAGGTCAAACACCAACTGCTAACTGAGCTAACCTCACTATTAACAGTGAAAATAATATTTGTGCCTCTAAAACAAATAATACAACAATAGCCACAACTACAAGTACAAAAACACTGATCAAATTCTCATCTCTATCTGTGACGGTCTCTGTGTGTTCGTGTCTGTGTGTAAGCAGCTTTTGTGCTCAGCCCTCATAAAGCTTAATGTGCTTAGAGAAGATTAGCTCGGCGTTGCTAAGCTAGCTGCTGAGTGTGTGTCTGTGTGTGAGGTTGCTCTGGTGAGGATTTGGTTGAAACCTACATTTGCCAATTAGGCTGGCTGTCACTGTGGGGACCGGAGCTTCAGGTAATCCCATACACAGGAAGAGGGCGGAGGGGCGGAGGCTCTTTACCTCACATTTACTGCAAACACAGACTCTGAAGATGAACCTTCTCGCTTTTCAATGAGCTCCTTAAAATGTCAATCAAGTTATTATTATATATACTATACTACTATACTATAACGACTATAATTTTATTTACATAGCCCATGTCACAAATGACAAATTTGCCTGACAGTAATAATAAGACAATTGTTGGTACAAACCAGGGTTTTCCAGTGTGAGAATGTTAGTTTCTGTTTGAGCACTCTGGATGGTGAATGCGAGGTAGTGTAAAAGTGTTTTGAGTGGTCGATAAGACTAGAAAGGCGCTATACGGAGCTGAATTTTATTTTGTAAACTTGATGACTTAAGACCTGAAACACAAGCATTGAGGCTTCTATTGATTATGTGAGTTGAATAAGTCTGGTATATAGTTAATATTGGCAGATGTTTGATTTAAATTGGGATCTGTAAGTAAACAATTGTTAGTAAGGAAGTACTCCACAATGGTCCTGTGGAGAAGCCACACCTCCTATTGAATACCTGTTCAAGGCACCAAAAATAAGTCACTTTTATAAGCGTTCACTATCACTGGATTTCCTGCAACAGAAGTTTTAATCAGTGAAAATAAATGTCTTCAACTTCACAGTAAAATTTGTTTTATTTTGACCTAGATGATGAGACAACTGTACAAAGATAGAACTCATACTCTATCTGCTGACTCTACCTGGCACTCTACCTGTACTTATACTGTTTTGTCTCCACTTGTCTGTCAGGGTGGTGTGTGTTGGTGGGGACGGTTCGGTGGCGGAGCTGTGTCACGCTCTTGTCTTCAGGGCTCAGCTGGATGCTGATTCTCCAAGGAAACCAGTGAAACCAGTGCTGCCACTTGGAATCATTCCTGCTGGTGAGATTGCGGACAAATCCTCATATGAATCCACAGCATGTCAATCCACACTCTCTAGACCAACACTGTACTGAAACACATATGTCAACGTTATGTAGAACCTGCCCGACAGAGTGTTTTATAGACTGTCTGTCTGTCCATCTTGACAGGTTCTACAGATGTGGTTTCCTGTTCTGTTCATGGAGTCAGAGATCCAGTCACTGCAGCCCTGCACATCGTCCTTGGTAGGTTTTAACTGTTCTAGTTCTATAGATACAACAACCTGGGTCTATAATCACTTTGGCTGTGGTGGGTTCTACTTGTTTTAAATCTGTAATCACATTGACATGGATAGGTTCTACCTGTTCAATGTCTGTGGGACCTACATGTTCTTCCTGGGTGGGTTTTACAATTTGTAAATCAATAGTTGTGTGGGCTGGGATTGGCTCCAGCCCCCCGCGACCCTGTACGCAGGATAAGCGGTTGACGATGGATGGATGGATGAGATTGTGTGGCCTTGAGTGAGTCCTTTCTGTTCCAGATCTGTAGCAGTACATTGTCCTGGGTGGCAACTCTTTGTAGCTCTATAGTGACATTGTCCTGGGTGGGTTCTGCTTGTTCTAAATCTATTAGTCAGGTCAGGACATTAGCTAAGCTGTGAAAAACAGTTGAGATTGGTGCTGCACTGAGTGACTAACTACCGTCTCTAACAGTTATCTAAGACACTGAGATGATTATCAAAAACACTATGTACAGGAATGCAGTTACTTCAGTTGGTAGAGCGTTTTGCCCTATGTACAAGGCTGAGTCCTTACTGCAGCGGCCAGGTTCGATTCCAGCCTGTGGCCCTTTGCTGCATGTTGCCCCCTTTCTCTCGCTTTCCTCTCTATCCACTAGCCTATCAAATAAAGGCAAAAAATGCCCCCAAAACACTACAAAAATGAACAATAAATGCTATTAACAATATGCACAAAGCTAACTGAAAAGTGTACAGTAACGTTACTGTACAGTTGACAGGAAGTAAAACGGATATACTGTATGTATGTGACACTAAATCGTGTAAGTTGGGAATCAGCTACTTTTGTTCTTGTTAAGTTTGGATGTGATTGGCTGACGGTCTCTCAGACTGTTTGAGAAAAAACAAAACCACAGACGGAGCAGACGGTATGACTTGGCTCTTGAGGGAGGGAGCAGACAGATGTCTAACAGCAGGATCAGTTTCACTCTAAATCACAGGTTTACTCTGCTCACTGTCACCCCGCCTCCTTCACCTCACCCTGCTTCCTTTCAGATAAACCTGCCGACCAATCAGCTGGCAGCAGGGCAGGTTGCTGAGTTTGAATGACAGGTTGTGGTGTGATGGCGGTTCATTAACACTAATTAACTCTGGAGCTGTGTGTGTGAGTGTGTGTGTGTGTGTGTGTGTGACAGATGGGAGTATTTAGTGGCTCAAATAAGACTAATTCCTGAACAATAGCAAACAGTTAAAATTCCCAGTCAGGAAGCTGTTCCCACGGACACCAGGTAACTACAGGTGAGTTCAGGTGTGTTCATGACACAACCAAGGTAAACATACCTGAACTGTCTGTTATAATACCCCACAGTGTCCTGATATGATAAACTTAGTGAAGGTTGCGAGTCCATTATTGTCTATGTCACTCATGTTTCAGGTGTCACAGTGTTGTAGCTACCATTTAGGACACCTAGATCATGTCCTCATGTCATGCCGTGTTTTTTTGTGGGAACCTGGAGTAAACATGATGGGTGTTTGGCTAGATGATTTTTTTTTTGATTCAGTATATTAAGTCAAGCCCAAGTTTATTGTCATTCTTCCCCATACAGGTAAAACCAAAAGCCATATCCCTGAGATGGATGGATTTCTCGCCTGAGTGTTAGGGGGGCCCAAGGGCGTAAATCTCATTTTACAGTTGGGGAGGACAATAAACATAAAATTTCTCAAGCAAAATTTTTGAAGGGGACAGAAATAATACAGCCAAAATTGTACTTGTATAAGATACGTGTACACAGAGGGAAGCCTTACTACTATTTTTCTTTATTATATACTCAAACCATACACCCCCCCCCCATCCCTTCCCCCCCCCTCGAACTGACTGCCTCGAAACCGCCCTCTTTATTTCTCTTCCTCACATGTCACCTCAAAAAATCCCACCATGTGACCGCATGTAATGTGTGTTGTCTTGTGTATTATTATGTATTGTATGTTGTTATGTCATGTATACTATGTTGCTGTCTGCATTAATTCTTTTCTGGAAAGCGAGTGGCGGCGCTGAAAGCAATAGTTGTTTAAATATGACTTATATATGACTAATTATCTTGCATCCTCCACATACTAGTACTTTAGGTTTCATCTGGGACAGAGGAGGTCTCTTAGTTCAACTGCAGCTGATCTGCCACCTAACATCAAACTGAGCAAAACCTACACAACGGTAGATCTACAACATTAACCCAAGATCAGTTCACACACAGGCTTGTCGCTGTGTTAGCTGTAGTAAGAGATGCACTGATTGCATTTTTTCTGGCCGATTCCAATTACCGATTATTCAAAGGTCTGACCTGCCGATTCTGATTCTTTCTTTTTACGAACTATAACTGACAGCACACACAAACATCTTTGTAACTTTTCTTTTTATCAGGTTCCCCATCTGCACCAGCATAAACATTGGCTATTCTCACTGGCGTCCATTCAATTTTATGGTCATAATGAAACATTGATTATTTGATAACATTCACATTTTCACTGGAGGGAGCTGTTTTGCTACAAAGCTACATATAAAATCCAACAAAGAAATTAGACCATTTTAAAATATATATTAATTGAAAATATTTGAAAGAATACATTACCCTATTTCTAGTATTTTATTTCTAATCTCACTATTTTCATTCTACTTAATTCTCCACCTTATTTTAGTGTTTACTCACAAACTACAGTAATCTGCTCACTTTGCTTTGCACTTCAGACACACATGCACCTATACTTGTTATTGGCTTGTTATTAATTACCGATAGAGCCACCGTGGTATGAATGACAACAGCTGTGTTCACTTTTGCTTTGCCTGCAATTTGTCTTCTAACTTAATATAAGAACGCGTCTCTTTCTGAGTGTTTCTCTGCTGATGTAAATTGTCTTCTTCACTCCAGTGAAGAACTTTCACACCTAAGACATGTTTAGCATGTGTGTGTGGCTTTGAGAATAGCCAGTTACTGTTTGTGTCGCTGTGTGCATGACGTGAAACACTGTGCGTGTAATGTTCAAGGTGACCGGCAAAATCGGATATTTGACGCCAGTCAGCAACGATTACAAGCTGTAAAATGGGGAGACAAGGGAGGGAGGACTCAAAATGTTTCTAAACTTTTTGTATTGTTTTACTACTTACATAGTTATTTTAAGTATATGTTATTATTCAATGATTTTTTAGGGGGGGACAACCTTCACATGGGGTCCCCCCTGCAATTTCCGCCTATGGTCAGGTGAATGTGATGACTTTGGGTTGAGTCACCTGCCCTGTAGTTGTGACAAGAGGCTAAAAGGAGAGCTGTCTAGTTGGACAAAATACCTAGGCACGCCTCCTCCAAGGGTTCAAGAGTATGTAAAGTCTGCAAACCTTCCATAAAATCATAATATCACATCACAATTGGGTGTCTTCTAGCTGTCAAGCGATCGAAGCCGCCATAGCCGGCTGGTATCACTGCCCCAGAGCCCCCAAGGCATGACACATCCTGCTGGAGGCAAGGGCACGGGTCGATGGCACTGCTTTTGCATTAAACTGAAAACACGCACCAAAGCTTCCCATATAAACTGGAAATGGAGGAGGTTCATTTGTTTTAGTGGAACCATTGTGGCTGGGAGACCTAAGCTGCTTAGCTCCTCCCTCTCAGTCGCCAAACCATGAAGCAGTGTCCCAGGACGGAACGAGATGAATCAACGCCTTTTGCTATAGGCCATTATTTTGTTTATAAATGAAACCCTCTAGTGTATTTCTCGCTGGTCAAAATAAATATTGGTTGCACATTTAAGAAGCGCTGCAGGTATGATCTCACTGACACACTGACTGTCAGACTGACCGTCTCAGGATTAAAGCTGAGACACACACACTGACAACGTGCCATATGGTGAGGAAATCAGATTCTATCCAGAGAGACAGACATGCAGTCAGACAGACAGGTGGGGAGACAGCAGTTCAGTAGGTTACAGCAGGTATGTGGCCAGATGGCATGCTGTGTGTGTGTGTGTGTGTTTGTGTGTGTGTGTGTGTGTGTGTGTGTGTGTGTGTGTGTGTGTGTGGAGCATCTTATTCAATGGTCTTACCGGTGAAATCAGGTTGATGAGGTTGATCATATTTGTGTTCCAGCTACTTCCGTGGTTTGTGCTGCGTTCACAGGCTGTGGGAAAATAAACAGGCTTGGGTGTAGCACCCAGTTTCATGCTGCTTTGACTGTGAGTGAGTGCAGGTATCCGATATTTCTTCAGCCGGACAGACAGAGTTGGTTGACATTGTTTTCTGGGCTCCGCCACACATTAACGAAACTGAGGAGATATTCTGTGGTTGAACATGTAGATAATCCTTGCAAATTATGCTCGTGATGGATGTTCAAAGCCACCAAAAAGTAGCGTAACAATGCAACATATTCATCAGCCCATCAAAAGTACTAGTAAAATACACAACTTTTATCATTTTTATAATAGAAAACTGAATATCATAATGTTGACCAATCAGAAACCTTCTGAAAAGGGTGTTTATTGTTGCTTTACATCAGCTGGGCCAATTATATATGTGTGCTGTAAAGGAGGAGTCTCATTGGGACAATAATAATCTTAGTAGAGTGACCTGTTTTCCAGCCAACTCTTGAGTTTGACAGTTTTAATGTATTTTGACAAATCTCATGTTTCTGTTTGCTCAAATGTTCCCACAGAATGAAAGAAACAGTCAAATCACAGCATTAGTAATTTAAAGGCGTTACAATATTAGTGGCATGCAGGGACAGATCTTTACATATTTGTCCTAAATCTGCTGTAAATGTCTCCTGAATTCTGCTGCTATTGAAACTGTCCCGACTGGACTCATATACCACCAGAGACTGGTCAAACTGGAGCAATAACAACCAGAGATGTGATTCCACTGAAGTTTATATTAACCAAAACACACACACACACACTCCTGACCTATTTTTGTTGCCCATATTTGGAGTTTTGCAATTTCTTTGAATATTAATGAGCTTCTCAACATATGACCTCTTCCTCTTATAGTCTGTGTGTGCGTGTGTGTAAAATATTTAAATAAATATTCATAATTTGAAATTATCTGTCATCAGTATTTATTTCCTCTCCCTCTCTCTGTCTGCAGGTCACCTGCAGCAGGTGGACATGTGCAGCTTCTCGTCTCTCGGCCAGTTGGTGCGTTTCGGTTTCTCTGCCATGTTTGGCTTTGGTGGGCGGAGCTTAGCACGGGCAGAGAAGAAGAGGTGGATGCCGTCATCGCGGCGACGAGAGTACGCTCTGGTGAAGACACTGGCTAGGTTGAGGTAACACACACACACACACACATGTACACACAAGTTTTTACATTTTTTTTTTATTATATTTATTTGAAGTTTGATTATTTAAGAGGTCATATGTTGTTTATATATTGTTTAGATTTTAAAGCCCTCTGAGACAATGTAGGGATTTTTAGATAAAATTGACTTGAATTTAGATTTTAAAAAGTGTATAACTAAAAGTTACATAATTCAAAAATTAAATTTTTAACAAGCGGCAACCTCCTTGGATGAATGTTTATATAACTCACAAATTTAAATTATATTAATGCTTATAAGTTATTAATAATAAAGAGTGGCTGCTATGAGTGACAGGTGGTCAGCTAAAAAAAGTCAAGGGCAACTGGACTTTAACCTGGACCAAGTCCAGTTGCCCATGACTTTAACCTTCGTTGGATAACTATGACCTGGATGACTGAGAATCTTCATAGACAGCGTTTGTTTTGTTTTTTTGTAACAAATTCTTTTTTTTAACATTTCACGCTTTTCCATTTCTGGTAATGATTTGTGGCAGAGTAACATGACTGCTGGAACTCCAAAGAGAAGCGTATTTAATGGATCACCATGAAATATGGTACAGATTTCCGTGGTGCAACTGTTAGCATGCTAACAAGCTAAAGTAAGATGGTGAACATTATACCTGCTAAACATCAGCAGGTTAGTATGTGATTGTGAGCATGTTAGCATGCAGATGTTAGCATTTATCTCAAGCACCCGAGCCTATGTATAACCTCAGAGAGCTGCTAGCATGGCTGCACACTTTTAGTCTCTTAGTCTTTTTTCTTCCCTCTCTCCCTCAGACCAGAGGACTGTCAGCTGTCTTTTATACCAGCGAATAAGTCAAACAGGTATTTGTCCGAACACCGGTGAGAAACACACACACACACAACGTTAGCACTGTGTGAAACAAAGCAGTACGCAGTTGTTTACGGCTCAAAGCTCTGTACCGGTGGTGGCTGGTGATTATTTACCGAGGTGGGGCTACAGGGACTCACAGGGATCACTTACATCACTGTGCTTTAATAACTGATTTCAAAAGTTGTAATAACTACTGTTTTTCTGGCTCAACAACTTATTTTATTACTGATTTAATTATTGATTTCTTGGTTTCCTGGTTTGAATTGCAGTATTGTGTTTATAAATGTGAGTTTGTTATATTTATTTTCTTCCAAATAAACATAACTGTCTGTCCATGTTCAAAACTAAATTTGATCTCTTTCACAGAGACCAGGAACAGGACCCAGAGTCAGGTGAGACCGGTTCTTGCCTGTGTTTAGACTTCAGACACACAGATTTCCGTCTCTGTCAGCCAGTTTAATTTATTGCTTTTCTTTCTGTGATTGGTCGGTGTAGAAGGGGAGTCCTGGACGGCCAATCAGGGCCTGTATCTGAGCATCAGCATCATGTCCATCCCCTGTCTGAGTCCACACGCACCTCAAGGACTGGCTCCCAACACCAGGTACATGGGTGTATGACGAACAGCTAATCCTTCTGAGAATGTTAAAGTCAGCTGAGTTCAGCTGCTGGTAATTTGATTACATTTCTGCTACTGAATGTTCTCTATCACTTCCTGTGTGTGACAGGTTGGCAAATGGGAACGCAGCATTGATCGCAGTAGGAAACACTTCCAGGTCAGAGTTCATCAAACACCTGAAGAGATACAGCAGCTCTAGTGGACAGGTGAGAACAGCTTTCAATCAACCTCCTCTCTTTACTTTCAGGACAAACTGGAAACAACATTATTTTATTTTTATATTCTACAATGTCATAGCGCACTTTTGGCTGCAGAAGAAAGTGAAAAACCTCTAAAAAACCTGCAGTACACTACCTGCACAGGACTAAACAGCAGACAGACACAGTTAGCGGAGCAGGGGTTTTCAAAGTCTCCCTCCCCTTAGTTTATTTACTCAGTTTCGCTCAATTCCTGGATGCCTATAGGATCATGATTATGTTATTATATCCCATACACACTTAACAACTGAGCCAAGATAGCCTGATATTACTGTTTGACATAACTTCACACTACACAAAATAAACACAAAGGTCTGTCCTAAGGCATTTATTAGTTTCTGACGCTGATAAAATGGGTTCCCCAAAAGGACTGTATCTCTGAACTCTCTCTTTAAACAAATCACACACGTAGGCCATTCTATGTGATCTCCTTTTGATAACTAATGTAATGTTGTTTCATTGCCATTCACTGAGCTTCCCCTGAAACTGTTTTGAGCCCCCCTGGGGAGGCGCTCACACTTTGAAAACCTCTCTATTGGAGCATTTACCAGCTTAACGGTTCAGTGAGTAAGTTGAAGTGGCATCTAGTGGTCAGGGTTGCAAATTGCAACCACGGTTCACTGTGCATTCACGTGCTCCTTGGATGGTCCCATTTCCTGAGTTGTGTTCATGTGCTCCTAAATTAAATGCGGAATCAACATAGATGCTACTACAAAGATGTGTTCGATTAGCATTATCAGAGTGTATAAACAACATGCAGACATCTACAATGTCTTATATCAATTTAATTTTTTTAATCCAACAACAAAAAGGCTGTGAAAACTGTTAACATATGGACCTCTTTTAATATCTTTCTATAATATAGACTACCCCCAGCAAAGATTTTATTATTTGTGTCTTCTTATAGATTTTAATACTGTTCTGAATACTTTCTTTCCCATGAACACTTTATTCCTCTTTTTTGCAATAAAATTTGAGGAAAAAAAATTCTGATTATTCCGACACCACATGAATGCACAATTTGTCACCGCTTATGTGTGGTCCTCTGTTTATGCAAATTTCACTTCACTTCTTACTTCTAATAAACCAGACAACTACTACTACTACTACTACTTCCTTCTTCTTCTTGTATGTATTCCACATAGTGATGTCCTTGTCCGTTTGAGCTACTGTAGAAACACGGCGGCGCAACATGGCGACGTCCATGTAAGGGAATCCACAGTGTATGTAGATGGAAATGTCTCATTCTAAGGTAATAAAAACATATCGGTTCATTATGTAGGGTCTTTATACACCACTGAAAACATAGTTGTGTATGTTTATGTATGTATATTGTATTTCTGTCAATAGATCATCCAAAATATTACACACTGGACCTTTAAAAGATGATGATATATCAATGTTGTGTTCACAGCTTGCTCGAGGCGAGTCATGACTGTCATGACATGTTTCTGTTGAACTACAAAAACACAAGTCCACACGTTCAGTGATGTTAAAGAGTGATGTGTCGTTTCAGAGACAAACTTTACACGTTAGCTGTTAATTAGTTGATGTTAATTAACTACAGCTGAATTAAAAATGAGAAGCTGCTTCCTGAATGTTTTCAATTGCTAATGAAAAGAGTGAGGAGAGATAAAATGTTTAAGAAATTAGTTTGTTTTAAGTTTCTCACACACACATACACACACACACTTCAGCTGACAGGACTGACTCATGGTGATGTTCAACGTCCACGTCAGAGCTTAATAAATCCAAGTATTATGTTGGCCGAGAACCGGATCCAAAATGGAGCCAGCTACGTGAAGCCATCCCTAACGTGGCTTGTGTTGTCAGTTGTTGACATGTCACACTCTTGACCTCGCCAAAAAAAGCAAACTACTTAGTAGATTAGCCTAGTTCAGCTTGGCTTGGCCTGGCCAGTGAGACCGCACTCTAACCCACTTACTAAATATACTGACAGTGTGGCGTTTACTGTCCTGCACGGTAAACAGGCTGTTTACTCACTGACCTACATCCTGGTAGCCTCTATCTTAACGGACGGAGTGTCAAACATGACAAGATGGGGCGTCCTGGTGGAGCAGCCGACGTGTGTGTGTGAAAAACTGAAAGTAAACCAGAAGTGTAAAGTGTACATCTTAAGTTACAGCAACATTTTCTGTTTGTGTTTCCACGCTGAGCTGCAGAGGAGGGATAGTAACATGAAGGGGACATTTTGTACTAAAAGCACTTTGCAAGATAGCCTCTTGATGTGTCTAACTCAGACTGCTGAATGAGGGCTGTTGATTTTGTCCCCCATCACTTTTATTGGAATCACAGGCAGCGTAGATAGGAGAAATGATTCCAGTAAGTAAAGATCCGTATTCATGTAGAAACCTGACTACTGCAGTGGTGGAGGAAGTATTCAGATCCTTTGCTTAATATATAGAGTAGAAGTTCGTAAATATTTTCAGGAAAATTTATTAAGTCAGAGAACTCAATACAGAGAAATTACCCCTGTGAGTGTGTATAGTATATCTCATGACATACTGCATACTATTATTATATCATTACTTTAATTTTAAGCAGCTTTTTATTGTTGTAGTTGGTTGAGGTAGACCAAATGTTTACTAGTAGTACTAGTGGAGTAAAATTTACAATATTTCTCAGAAATATAGCTCTAACACTCTAACACTTCCTGTGCTCTTCTTCTCCTATCTCCTTACAATTTGTTTTGTATGAACTGCAGTAGTAGTTCTCTTACTTCTTTCCCTAGGTATTTACCCCGTTGATGCCATACACACTAACAGCTCTTACTAGTATCTATTGTCACTTTATTTACAGGACAGAGAGTATGTCTGTCTGTCTGTCTGTCTGTCTGTCTGTTGGTCTTTGCTGCCCCCTGTTGGAGCTCCATGGTGTTACAGTTGAGGAAGAAACCAAGGCACTCCTCCAGATTAACAAGGAGCTTAATGAGGATCTTAATGGGCATTTCTATCCTCCTCAGCTGACCTTTGACCTGCGATGACACACACACACACACACACACACACACATAGTCCTTGCAGTCTCTCCTGATTGGTTTGTCAGTCTAACTGTCTGATTGTCCTTGTGCAGTTCAGCTTCCCCTTCGTGGAGACTCACACAGTGTCTGCGGTGAGGATTCGCCCACGGTCGATGATTGGCTGGTCAGAGGAGGAGAGCGAGGAAGAGCCTGACTCCAAATCCTCGCCCATCATCCAATCAGAGGGGGCGGCCTTCCCCTGGAACATCGACGGAGAGCTGGTGGAGATCGCAAACGAGGTGCTCGTCAGGTATGATGCTCAAAAAATATATACTTATATTTAGAATAATCATAAATACTTATGTATTTTGCTATTCGTTTGGTCAATAAAACATTTATATAGTTTTAGGACTTAAAAGTAAACAATAAACTGTGTTAGGGACATTACATAATTTGTGTACGTGGTGCGTCAGGGTCCACCCACAGCTCATCACTCTGTACGGGGAGGAGGTGGACGAGGCGGAGTCGACCGTCTCCTGCAGCTGCATCTGAGTCCAGCAGAAAAACTCAACAGCGCCCTCTCTAGGTCGTTAGTCTTTCTATGGCGATGTGAGCTAATGAAGAGGTTTCATTCAAAGTAGCAAGAACACAAAAATAGCTTCCTGTTCATGACACCTACGTTTAAGCTGCATTAATTGATACACTGCTCAAAAAAATAAAGGGAACACTTAAAGAACACAATGTAACTCAAAGTCAATCACACTCCTGTGAAATCAAACTGTCCACTTAGGAAGCAACACTGATTGACAATCAATTTCACATGCTGTTGTGCAAGTGGAATAGACAACAGGTGGAAATTATAGGCAATTAAGCAAGACACCCCCAATTAAAGGAGTGGTTCTGCAGGTGGTGACCACAGACCACTTCTCAGTTCCTGTGCTCCCTGGCTGATGTTTTGGTCACTTTTGAAAGCTGGCGGTGTTTTCACTCTGGTGGTAGCATGAGACGGAGCCTACAACCCACACAAGTGGCTCAGGTAGTGCAGCTCATCCAGGATGGCACATCAATGCGAGCTGTGGCAAGAAGGTTTGCTGTGTCTGTCAGTGTAGTGTCCAGAGCACGGAGGCGCGACCAGGAGACAAGTCAGTACATCAGCAGACGTGGAATCCAACTGAGCACATCTGAGACATCATGTCTCGCTCCATCCACCAACACCACGTTGCACCACAGACTGTCCAGGAGTTGGCAGATGCTTTAGTCCAGGTCTGGGAGATCCCTCAGGAGACCATCCGCCACCTCATCAGGAGCATGCCCAGGCGTTGTAGGGAGGTCATACAAGCACGTGGAGGCCACACACACTACTGAGCCTCATTTTGACTTGTTTTAAGGACATTACATCAAAGTTGGATTGGTCTGTAGTGTGGTTTTCCACTTTGATTTTGAGTGTGACTCCAAATCCAGACCTCCATGGGTTGATAAATTTGATTTCCATTGATAATTCTTGTGTAATTTTGTTGTCAGCACATTCAACTATGTAAAGAAAGGAGTATTTAATGAGATTATTTCATTCATTCAGATCTAGAATGTGTTATTTAATGTTCCCTTTATTTTTTTGAGCAGTGTACATTTTTAATTGATTACTGCAGCTTTAATAACCAATAAGGTTCCCTGTAAGCCACCTTAAAATGACTAACCAATTGCATGTGCATTATGACATTTACCACTTCTAGAACCGATTGATGAGGACAAAGATGAATGTTTTATATCCAAATTAATGTTTACATTTTACAATATCACCAGCTCTTCTCAGAGGACTTTAATCTAATTTGTGTTGCCTATTTCTATTTTTATTACAATTTTCATTTTGTTTTATCTTGTCCAGTTTCTGTGGCAAAGATTCATCTGTGTTTAGTTTGTTGAAACTATAAACACGTGATGTAAAAATGTTGCTGCAACACAAGCAGAATCGGACTTAATGTGTCCAAAGACTGTAAAAGTTTTATATTTTGAAATAACTGTTTTTACCTAATATGGCTATTTTTATTCAGAAACTTTTAAGCTTTTGTACTGAGAAAATGCAGATTTTTAGAGTAACAGCTGTGATCATGATGAGAAAAAAAGTAGAAGTACAAGTTGTTGTTTTAAATAGAAAATCCTATATTTTAATAGAAAAGTGTTGATAAAAGCAGTGAGACTCTCCAGTGCTGAACAACTTTACATAAACATAATAAAACTAATTTATTAAAATATTAAAAACATCTCTCTGTGTGATGTACTTTTATACTAAATACATAAACAGAAGTGAAGGTAGCAGCAGTTTTAAATGTCTGTTTTCACAAAATACAGACAGTAAAACAACGCTGAATATTTTAAATACTTTAAACATTTGTTTTCAACCCTGTGGCTCAATTTGTTCCTGGCTCTGCCACCTGTCTGTTACCCAACAAGTTGCATCTTTACTGCTATCAGGTTGACCTAAGAATTTGGTGCTTTATTCAAACCATTGTGTCAACAAAGACAGTACACCTGAGTTCACCTGAACCAGGTGAACTGAGATCAGTTCTTGTGAAACTGTGGTATGCACATGTGGTTCAAATGTACTTATTTAATTAGTAATGTACAGCATCTTTGAGTTTCTTGAAAAGCGCTTTATAAATTAATTATTATTATTGTATATATATTTATGTGGGCACATCATTATTGCAAGTTCAAAAATATCTCACTGATCACATTCAACTGATCATTCTTACTTATTGTCAAATATCTGTTTTTAGGGAGGATAGTAAAGGAGAAGTGCTCGATTGGCTCCCACCCATACACTGTTCTCAATGTTTCCTGCACACATCAAAATGATTTTCCAGTACATCTCCATAAACTGTTTCCTAACAACAGAGGTAAACACAGCGGACTACAGATGAAAAAAACAGTAAACAAGTGTGAAATCATATCTGACGGGGTAAAGGCTCGGTCACACCAGAAAATAACACAGCAGTCCCAGAAGCTTGTTGATGTAGTGGGTGTTTTCACTCTGATAATTCCTCTGCCTCTGGTTGGCTAACCATAACCCTAACCATAACCAACGGAGGCAATGAGTATTAGTCAATCAGAAGCAGAGTTGTCGAAAATCTGGTGGGAAACAAAATAACGCGTTCTAATCCCTGAAATGCATCTCGAATGAAACGAGGGGCATGGAGAGAGGGGGTACCTGGAGGAAATCACAGGTATAGCCTATGTAGAGGTTTTTTAAGGGATGGCATCGCCCCTTCAGTGTGAATCTGTTAATTAATTGGGCTATTGGGAAAACAGCTTTACTATAATATAAAAACTTGTAATGTAATTAGCAAAAACACCTGTGGAAAGAGTGGCTCTAATGTTATTCATGTTTAATTAAAAATATTAGGTGTGTAGAATCTGAATCAACTTATTGACGGTCAGCAATGTCAAGGCAGCTTCCTATTGGTCAAATCCGTGTGTCTAAGTTCATAAATGTTTAGTGCCTTGGTAGTTGAACGGCGGGTGACCTTTGTTGCATGTCATAACCCGCCTACTTCCCATTTCCTGTCTACTACCTGTCACTATCAAATAAAGGTAGGCCCCGTGAGCAAATCCATAGATCATGCGACTCCACGGAAATCTAGTGATTCTGACATGAAATTTCACTGTTTTAAACGCTGGTGTGACTGGGCCTTCAGAGGGAAAAGAACTCAAAACAACAAATCCCAGGGTAAAAACAGGCAAACACAGTGGTGGCGTTCGGCTTCCATTAAAAGACCCGTGCTGATTGTTTTCTATGTAAGTCCTATACCAGCACATCCCGACAGCCATCGATCGACTACCTTTTCTGTCTGCACAGCATCCACTGTGTGCTACGGACGTCCTATGGTACAACACAGCCCCAGTTGCTCAACAAAAACTTAGAAAGATAACGTACACAGACAAAACGATTTTCCAGAGAGTCATGAGCCAATCAGGCCAGGGGCACCTTCAATCTGAAGACAGTATGCACTGTTTTGCTAAGGTTTTGGGGGTTGAATGACTGGTTGCCTCGAAATGGTGCGAAACAGGCTTTGGTAGGTGTGTCAAGTGTTACTCAGCAGTGGCGTGTATATAAACTCCACCGTATTAAAAAGGCAGTGCAGTGTGCTTGCATAACACAACAGGGTGGTCAACTCACCACCGTTTCCATTTGAATAAACATTTAGCTATGTTTTGTCAGGGCTGAACGTGCCCCAGGTTTCAATCCTCTGAGATCAAACCTTCAGTTTGTGTCCTATTAAAAGACTCATCAATAACAGTGTCATAGATGATCCCAGGAAGCCCCGAGGCCTTCTAATAGGATTTGGATGAAGATTTGATTGTTTCCGGTTCTCTTTTTATTGATCCTCCATGCATCGCTGCAAGTCTTGTGAAGGCACATCAGGTAAAATAGTTTAAAATGTCAGATTTGTGTGTGTTCAGGAGGTGTTCACATTTTATCATTTTATCGTCCGTCACACTCAACACAGGTCTGTGTGAGTGTGGCCATCTGACACAGTCTAGACAGACTTCATTGGCCGATCCCATTCAGCAGCAGTATTTTCTACTGTTTTAGAGAAACAGTTGCCATATTTTCATACACGGCGCTCCATCCATCAGCACATATGTCTCATTAAAACTGTTGCACAGTCACAGTGTGAACTCCACCCTAAGGTCAGAGGTCAGGGGTTAGGAAGTGCTCTCCCTTTTGTCGAGTTTAGGAACATAGTCCCAGCTGTCCCTGTTGAACTCCTCTTTCTTCTTCTCAAATTCCCTCTTAAAGAAACCAGCCTGAGAGACATACAGGTGGACAAACAAAAAGACAGGGACAGATATTTAACAATAATGTCTGTGTTGCTACTACAACCATTATATTGCGATTGACTGCAGTTTATCAGTACTATTATTTAACATTATATTGCACTTTACTGTAGTTTATCTGCACATTATATTGTGATATACTGAAACATTTGCAGCACAAGGTGTACATCAGAGAGCAAATTTATTCTTCAATTATTAAATGTCATAATATCAAAGATATTTGTTTATGGTGGGTGTTTATGTAAAAATCAAAAACCAATATAGAATATTTACCTTCCACAGACACCAGATGAGAGCAGACAGGATCATCAAACCCAAAACTAAACTGACAACAATGATGAAGACCTTCACTGCTGTTGAGGGTTTCTGGGTAAAAAGAGCTTCCACCACCACCTGGAAATGTACCACAAACAATATATGATTGTTAGTAAGACCAAAAATATACAATATATAACAGTACAGTAAGATTACTTTGTTAACATTCAACTACGACTCCCATAAGGCTTTGATTGTACACTTAATGTGAGAAACTAATTTCAAGGTTGAACCTTCGATGAGGAGAGAGCTGCTGCTGATGATGATGATGGTCTACTTTGGCTCACTCTACAGTGTTGTTGGTTCTTGGCTGTGAGTGGTGTCAAGGTGTTTTTACCTGTGTTACTGGTTGATCGAGGATGAGGACAGTGTGAGGACTTTCTCTGGGATTTGACATCAATGCTGTGCTCTCCAACCTCATGATACCATGCCGACCCTGAGTCAGAGACACACAGACAGACATCAGATGTTTCTCTAAATGTAAAGCAGCCTGGCTGTTTCATTCGAGCAGAAAAAAGACATGCGAATAAATTGATAAATATACTTCAATAATAATAAAATAATAATTATGCATATTTTGACATAAGTTACAGTAAAATTTAATTGAGCCCTTTTCACATTAAGTGCCTTAGTTAAAATCGTTGGCCAGCTATCGACTCGCTGCTTGTGTGTGTTTAGATTGTTTTTAATGGCAGAATGAATTTTTTGTGGGTATCTGTATTTGAAAAGAAGTGGTGGAACAAGTACTCTTTTACTTAGCAATACCACAGTGTAGAACTCAGTTACATTAAATACAAAATATACTTAAAGTACCAAAAGTAACCATACTCATTATGGGGCATGTCCCACTTTATAATAACGTGTTATTGGATTATGACGATGCATTAATGTGCACATCACTTTAATGTTGCAGCTGATAAAAGGTGGAGCTAAATACTTTATACTGAGCTGGGTAACTTGTGAATGTCCTCCCACGTCGTTCAACTTCTTAAAAAAGTTTAAAGGACTGATTGAGGCTTTTACTATCGAGCGGCAGCAGGAAGTGTTGAGTTATATAGGAAGTGTTGGTCATCTTAACTTCGTTTCAACTCAAGGTTTTCTCTAAAATATTTCTACACGCTGCGTAGTAAAAGCAGCACGTTAGCAGCTGCAGCAGCGTCAGTGGTCTGTCTGTGTCTATGTGAGTCTGAGTAAAAACAGTAATCTGTGTGTGTGTGTGTGTGTGTGTGTGTGTGTTACCGGCGCTTGCAGTAGTACAGCAGGGTTCAGTCTGATCTCCAGTTTGATAATGGCATCTCTTCCCACCTCCAGCGTACCGAGACGACACACCAACCGCTCACACACCTCATCACCACGGCCACAAAACTGTACACACACGTAGAAAGCGACTGAAGTTCACACACTTTAGGTCAGTGCGTAGTTCTGGGTGGCGGAGTGATGAATGTTCAACTACAACTCACTAGCCACACTAGCGGTGCAGCTGTGGCGATGGCAGTATTGGTTGTTCCACCACTTTGGTCCAGCCTGAAATTTCTCAACATGTATTGGAAGGATTGGCACAAGATTTTCAAGACATTCATGGTCCCCAGATTATGCATTCTGCTGACTTTTGTGTTCCTCTGATGATTCCTCTGGTGCCACCATGAATTTGGCAGATGGTTTTCAGTAAAAAAAAAAAAGACATTCCCATCACCCTCAGTTGTACTTTGTGTTTACTGTTAGTTAGCAAATGTTAGCATGCTAATGTGCTAAACTAAAATGGTGAACAGGGCAAACAGTTTTTTTTTAACATCAGCATGTTAGCATTCTCATTGTCATAATGTTCGCATGTTGAAGTTAGTATGTGGCTCAAAGCACCGCTGTGTAGTACAAGTACAAGTACAACCTCACATCTCTCAAGAGTCTAACTTTGTCATGGCTGCAGACTGTTGAGAGACATTTCAACTGAAAACTTTTAAGGAAATGCTGGAGGATCACCAAAGTCATTAGTGTTTATCCTCTGGGGACCATGCATGTCTGGATGACATTTCAAGGTAATCCATCCAGTAGTTACGATATTTCAGTCTGGACCAAAGTGGTGGACCGACGGACAGACAGATAGACTGTAGTCACCATGCAAGGCTATTAAAGAAAATACTTTTCACTGCAGACTAGAATAGTTCTTCAACTTTAAATGTTTGTAGTGAACTTTCTTTTCAACAATAACCTCACTGATAAATCACATTTTCCCGCTACTTTATGTGAACGGCTAAATTCTACTCTGCCCACGAACCACAAGAGTTCAAAAGGTCAACATTAAGCGCCTGATTGTGGACAAATAAAATAGCCTGTTTCTGTAGGTTCCTTTCTGCACCATCATGTATTGTTAAGTTACCAATCACGCTCCAGGCCAATCGGGGAACTGTATATAGTTTTTCCAGAGTTACGCTGTGTAGCAGTGTGTTGCTGCTCTCTGATTGAATGTTTCTTGTGTTGTACCGTTGGCTTTTTAATCAATGAAGCAGTTTCTTAGCATTTGATTGAGTGATTCAACTGCCCGTTGTGCGTTATGTGTGAGCTTTGCATAAGAAGATGCTGAGAAAATGAATGTGTAGGGCTGTTTTTACTGTGTGCGTGTACCATTCTGCGGGTAGTGGTGGAGGAGAAGAAGAAGATAAGCTGTTTGATGAAGGAAGCTTCAGGGACATCACAGTCCTCGATGACTGAAACAGTTGTGTCACTTATCGAACACATACCGTGAGACGTCTGCAGAGAGGGAAAGCATATATTAATAATAATAATAATAATAATCTTTATTTGTAGAGCACTTTTCAAAAACAAGTTACAAAGTGCTTTAACAAGTGTAAAGACAATAATACCCAAGAGACAATAATACAAAAAACAATACAAGATAAAAGCATGAAAACATTGAAAAGACTAAAATACAGATAAATATAAAATTAGTAAAATACAATAAAATAAAAGGGATAAAATAAAGTCAAATAAGATCGGGAAAGGCTCTCAAGTATGTTTTAAGCAGGGACTTAATATATACACACTACCTCTACTGCGACTTCAACCACCACTGCTACCATTACCCAATCAGCAACCACCATGGCCATGTGTTGAAGACAAAGCATAAGTATCTTAAATAAAACTGCCAAAAACCTTAAATCTGGACAGATTACATTTTGATCAGATAGTTCCAGGTTTAGATACATTCTTTTGCCAGTATTAAAGTAGTTTATTAAATTGAGAAAGTTCTTGTTGAAAATTAATTTTCCCTATGAGTTAATAAAGAATTATTTAACATTTAAAAACTGTGGTTTCTTTTGTTAAATGAAAAAAAAAAGGTTTTAAAGAAAAGCAGGTTTATATTTATCAAAGAAATATATTTAAACATGTTGCAGTTCCTCTAATGGCCACTGGATGCTGCTCTAAAGAAATTCTGACATTTCTGTTTTCGTTTTCAAGTGAACGGGAAAATTTCTAGTTTCTCTCTAGAAATAAAAAGTCACTTCATTTTGTTCTACAACAACTTCCAGTCTCAGTAAATAATTTCACTTCTTCTAATGCGAGCCTGAGTGACTATTTTCAGAATTGATTACATTAAAGTGAAATAAGGGGTATTCAGGGTCCTGTTAAAATGCCACAATGACCAAGTCTACCCAGCTCCAGCCCGCAGACGTGACTGAAAGTGAAGTAAGTTTAACTTCCAAATATGGTTTGTCCCAGAAGACACCGCGCACAAAACGTGATGACGTTAATCTTGGCCCATGTACAGTATATCCTTTAGCTGCGGTTAGATTTACGTTGACGTTTACGTTGAATTTGCGACAAAAATTTTTTATTTTAATAAGACAAGATTGATATTTATTGTAAAAGACTATATTTTGAACTAAAAAATGATATGGTCTAAGAATAGTAAAGCAATTAAACAGTTAAAATGTGTAAATGTTGTTATAATAATAATTTTATATATTTTTTTATATATAACTAATTATTATTATGTTATTTAACGGCTCTGGTTTTGGCTAAAGATCTTTGTGTGAGATTAATTCAAGATTAAATATAGAGAAGAAAACATCCAATGGCTTTTTTACCTTGTTTTCCTAAGCCAACTTTTTGAAAGTTAGACTGTATGTTGTTGTGGTTCAAAGGCAGCAGGAGGGCCAGTAAATGAGAGTTTTGACGTTTTGATCTATGGTTTTGACACTCTTTGATCCCACCACGCGGTCACATGGTTCATGTAGCTCTCCAAACAATAACAAGGAATTATATTATTAGTATACTATACTTTATAACTATAGTATAATGAATGTAATGTACTATATAATTATAGTATAGTAAATATTAACGCATAATGTACATCTTATCTTATTTAACGGCTCTGCATAGGCCGCGTGGCCGAGGTAAACATTTTGTGCACGGTGGCTTCTGTGACGAACCATATTTGAAAGTTGTCTGCAGGCTACAGCTGGACCCTTCTCATAATGACAGGTGTTTCAGCCTGTTACACCTCTGCCATTGTTTTTGCTGGTAGCTTGTCCCGTCTCAGCTGCATCTCAGGCACCAGCCCTCTTTAACTAAATTAGGTTTCTCTGGCTACTAACTGACAAAGATGGACGAGCAAATGTATCTTCAGAAACCTGTGAGATACTACAAAAAGTTTTTAAACTGACTGTGCTACTTCTACTTCTGTCACTACTACTGATGCTAGTCTTGGATGTACCTGCCAGTCGACCACCTGCAGCAGTCTGTGTCGGTAAGGTGCGAGGATCTTCGGTAGAGCAATGTCAACTACAGTATCCACAGACCTGCTGGGACCAGAGTTCAACACCTGCATACAAACAAAATAACAGATACACCAGGTCAGAAGAGACTTTTTTGTCTCCTGGATTCGCTATTTTGGGGCCTCAGTTCTATGTCCAGGGCCAGCTCATAACGTTCACTCACATTGTTTCAAGACTTTGTATGTGAACACACCTGAAGGAACTTCTGAACCAGACTTACCTTGTAAGTGTAGTTGAATCTTTCAGCGTAGCACTCAGTTGGAGTCAAGTCTTCGTCTCCAAACACAAATGAGGTGGGAGTCACAAAACTGAAAGACAGACAGACATCAGTGGCAGCTAGTTATGATTTACCTGAGTGGGGCTTCAGGCAATGAGGACTTTTGCTTACACACTAAAAATGTTGTTCTGTAGCTTGGCGCACTAAGCTTCAAATCCAACTACAGAAGACTGTTACATTTACTGAGCTGAATCAGAAACACACTCCATCCAACAATTCAAAATAGCTATTTAATCCAACTGTCTTCACTGAGCAGAAAGATCTTCTAGAAAACAAACAAAAAAAACTTCAAATTCAACATACCATAAAACTTTGATTAATAGCCTGGGCTCTTATTTGCTAATATCACTGATTTGATCCTGCCTATATTTGGAACAGGCGTCCATATGGGACAGGCCTTTAATTCCTTTTGCACAAAACTGAAACTACTATGAAACAGTTTATTTATTTCAAACAGAATAATACTTGTATAAAACATATCCAATAATATCAAATACACTCATTTTATCTAGCTCCAACATGCGCTTTTATTTTGAAGTAACATCACGAAAACAACAGGGTGCAGGATGAGAGAAGTTAGCAGACAGAGAGCGATGGACTTCACATAACAGGATTCACTCATTATGGATTAATTTTTATGAAAAGCTGTTTGGATTCTTTTGATGGGTGGACCCTTACAGACTAAAGGAATATAAATAATGTGTAACATGTCCATACTGACATGTTGATCATATGTTTAAACATTAATATTTGTATTCACGATCTAAGCAGCTCAGAAGCAGCTAAAGCGGGCGACCCCGCAGGGTTTAAGAGGTTTTATACATCCAAAGAACTTCTATAAAAACCAGACCAGGCGTTTAATGGGGACCTGCGTTTATTTGTCAAAATGTCTTCCAACACCTGGCCAGTAAAGAAGATAGGCAGATATTTGGGACTCGGCTATTAATTGAGGTTTTATGGTTAATGAAATACATTCATTCCTGTTTGTCAAATTAGAATTTTAGTCTTAACTTGGTTGTAATGCAGCAGTGACAAAATTCAGTTTAGCCTACTTGCTATACTTCTTTTTTGTCATGATGTCGCCATCTGTTGGACTGGACAAGTGGAGCTGGCAACTGCTAATATTGTGGTAATGTACAGTCCATTAGGTATTTCCTACTGTCTACTACGACTACATGTAAACAGGAAGAAGTTGAATAAAGCCGGAGCCAAAACAACTGGAATGTGTCCCCCTCATATCAATAACACAAGTATTACACCTAAAATAAAACTTTAATTCTTTACAGAGTGATCATAACTTTTACATGTTCATGATCCTGTCAAAGCACTGAGGTCGTCCGATCAGATGCTCCTCGATGTGCCCAAATCCAGGTTAAAAAAATAAAGGTGAGCAAGCCTTTTTTTAGTGGCTGCTCCAAATTTCTAGAATATTTTACTTATTCATACAAGAACTGCTCAGACTGATGAAAATCCTTGCTTAAGACCCACATTTTTTCATTGCCTTTCAATTCCAGTTGCATTTTGACACCTTGACCTTTTCTACTGTCTTTGTTTTAAATAGTTGTTTATGTATCCTGAGCTTTGAAAGCACTTTTGGTCAACTGCTGTTTTCAAATGAGCTATATAAATACATTTGAACTTGAACATAAGAGTCTGCTTCATTAACAATAAGCTACAGTTATTAATAGCACAAGAAGTAAAAAAAAAAACAGGGTCAGTTTCACTTCTGTGGGTTTTAGGGTGTTGTCTTCTGCGTCCTTTTTACGCCCATTTACTTGTATTACTAATGTAATGTAGAAATGTACGCTCACTCACCCGTGGATGTTGACGTTGACTCCATATTTGAGAGGAAGAAGGAGACTGATGGAGTTGTCATGAAGATACTCCTCCCTCTCATAGTTATCACTCAAGAGAAAACAAATTTATATATGTAACCTGCAAACATCTTATCTTTAACTTACAGATGGACATTTAGTTCAATAATGAGTCAAGTTTATATTGTGCCCCAAATAATTTACCATACAAACAGGTTTTTGTGCACTGTGGATGAAAATATTCTTCAAAGTTAGTTCCTTAGCTTTTTATACTTAAGTTTATGTTACTGTGAATGCTTCTATTATTTGTCATTACTTCAAATTGTAACTTATATAAAGGTTTTGAGGACTTTCTTCACCTCTGGAGATGAGAGGAGTAGGGTGTCCTTACCTGCTGGTGTTGACGTGAATGATGATGTCACCAGGTGTGCTGTTCTGGTTAACATCCAATAGGAAGCTGATATTCAACTACAACAAGAAGGACGGTTTTTAGTTTTCTTATACATCTGTTTTAATGTCTGACAGCTGCAGGAAGATCAATCTGATTCCCCACTCTCATTTTCACATTCCCCCTTTTATTCATTTATTTTTATTCATCTTGATCTTTTGAGTTGAACTGTGTTCATATTTAAACTATAGCCTAAACTTTCACATGTTTAAGGAAGTTCCACCTTAAAACTGCTGCTCTGTCTTTTTCCACAGAGGAACTAACACATTTCAACATTATGTTTCACAATATTTATTTTAGAAAACAACTAAGACAAAGGAAATACAGCAAACATCTGCTGATTACACAAAAGCTGGAGCAAAAAGCACAGTCACGCTGGATCTGACCTTTAACCTCTGGACTACAGGGCGTTTTGAGTAGGACTCTACGGATGACAATACCTGTCTGCTTGTCCATTAATTCATGGTTCCCACACCATTAATCCTAATGATTTTCGTGATCCTCTGACTTTTCATCTACCGCCACAATGAGTGTCTCAGCAACTACTGAATGGATAGCCATTAAATTTGGTTTGGACGTTCATGTCCTCATTCATGAATTATAATCTTTTTGGTGATCCTCTGACCAGGTCAAAAATTAATTTGTCTAATTATTTGGTTTATGACTTAATACCTGCAGAATTAATACTATTCCCATCTGCATAAGCTATTTTTTTGTGTTTTGTTCTAATTAGCTAATTTTAGCATGCTAAAACACTAACGATGGCTACCATGATAAACACTACCTGCTACACATAGCATTTAGCATAAAGCACCGCTGCACTTAGGTGCAGCCTCACAGAGCGGATAGCATGACTGTAGACTCTTAGTTTGTTATAAAACAGTTTTAATAACACTGTGATTGACTTAGCCTTACCTGAGCGTGGGCTGAGAGGAGGTGGCTGGTGATGCTACAGTTAACGCTTGTCATTGTACTGCTGGCTTCCTGTGTAATTTCACAAGTGACCACGTTGTCCTCCTGCACACACAGACACGCACAAGAAGGTTTGTTGTGGTTACTTTGTTTAAGGGTTATTTGTGTTGTTAAATGCTTATAATTTTCATGAAATCCCACTGACACTGTTTATGGTTGGGTTTTTCAGCAAAAGCATGTCACACACCATGAGTTTGTGTGGTTGCACAGTAAACTGATACACCAGTTTCTCTTTTGTTGTATTCCTGACAAAGATTCTGCTCTATATGTGTTTTCTGTAGTATTAAACCACACACCACTTGCCAAATCAACCAAGATTGAAATCTTAATGGTTATAACGTTAAAATTACCAAAGATTTCCTCAAGATGCCCAATCAGCATAACATAAACTCACATTCTGCAGAACTTTAATGTAGTGGATGTTTTTGGGGAAACGCAGCGTCAGTCGCGGCAGGAAGGCGTCGTCTCCAGAGTTCAGCAGCAAGGTTTTCAACATGATGGTCTGTCCAGAGCCAAGAGCAAAGTACTGCTGCTGACTGATGACAAACAACGAGATAAACAACAACAACATTGTTGTTTCAGTCAGAACCAACATCAAAATACAACTGCTGACTAATGACAACAAAGGCCTTGGTGACAGAAATGATTTTAACACTTACTGCTATAGAAACATTTCCCTGAAAAGAAAATGATACACTTTTGCTTACTTTGCTGTACTGTCAATAAGTTTGACATCGTACCAACAAAAAATTACAGGCTATGGTCACTAACAGCACTGCTAAGATTTTTCTTTCATTTTTGTATAATTTCTAAAATTATTGAGTGAATGCTGAGAGTGATACCACTCTCGTGTCTGTACGTTGAATATGAAGCTGCTGCCAGCAGACAGTTAGCTTTGTTTAGCACAATGAGTGGAAAGTGCTAACCTGGCACAGTCCATAGTTTAAAAATGCAGCACCTCTGATGCTACATTACATCACATTTGTTTAAACATACATAAACAGAAATGTAAAAACAACAATCTGCGGTTTTAGTCTGTGTATTTTTTAACTTTGGCCCAAGCCAGGCCAGCTGTTTCCCCTGTTTCCAGTGTTTATGCTAAGCTAGGCTAACCATGTCCTGACTCCAGCTCCATGCTCCACACACACAATCCTCTCATCTCACTCTTGTCAAAAAGTCAATAGTGTATGTTGTGTGTGTGTGTGTGTGTGTGTGTGTGTGTGTGTGTGTGTTCTTACTGTGGCAGCACTAGTTGAGCAGAGAGCTGCATGTTGGTCGAACAGTTTACCAGAGAACAGGAACGAGCAAACCAAGTCTGACAGAGTGAGAGAGACAGTAATCAGTGATAATGTTGAACTGAGCAGTCATAATTTTCCACTTCGAGAACTGTGACCTCTGACCCCTGACCTCCGCCTCACAGCTGATGAATAATGTCCTGATAAGTAACTCCAGCTTTAAATTCCTACATGTTAACTCTTCCTGCTCTGTTTTTATGAGTCAGTGGGACATGGGGTGGAGACAAGATGAACTGACTGATGGTGGGTAATGTGCTGCAGATAATATGTGGCAGCTGTAAACACAGAAAGTCATTATCAGTGTGTGTGGAGGATCTGGCATCAGATTAGCGGATTCTTTAGGCAACTAGTTGGTTTTAGCCACAGTCTGTAGTTAGTTGGTGTTAGCACTAGTTGATCTAGTTGTTTTTTGCCCTAGTACCTGGTTGGTGTTAGCACTAGCATGAAACCTGGTTAATGTTAGCATTAGCCTGTACCTAGTTAGCAATAGCACTCACTGGTACCCAGTTGTTTTAGCACTGGTAACCAATTGGTGTTAGCCTTAGTTTGTACCTGGTTGGTTTGCACTAGCCTCTAGCTAGCTGGTAATAGCACTCGATGGTACCCAGTTTTTTTAGCACTGGTACCCAGTTGGCGTTAGCACTGGTGTTTACCTGGTTGGTGATTGTGTTCTGGTGTCCTGCGCTCTGTTGCAGAATGGGTTTTAATGGTGGGAAAGTTTTGGAAGAGGCTCTGTGGGGATTTGTTTCTTTGTGACTGTAGGAAACCTCAAACTGGACTGGAGTAAAAATGTCCCTCACATCTTTCTGTAGGAGAAAAAAACAGGTACATCGAAGAGACGAGCAAACACAATAAAATGTTATTACTCCCATATTAAACTTATTCACTGTATGTTTTTTAGCATGTGTGTGAGTGTGTTACCCTTTGGTAAGCCACGTGTGTTGAACAAGTGAGCTGGCCGTGTCGTGCCCTCACACGCCCCCTCGTGCTATTGGATGACCCGTTACCATGGAAAAAGAAACGATGAGGGAAGGATGGTTTATGAAGGAGGTCAGAGGTCAAATTATATTGAAGATCTGAAGAAGAGAGGAACAATCTTAAATATCAGTAGGTAAGTTGTAGACACTTGTAACATTTAAAGTAACATACTGTTTGAAAATATGAAGTTTGTAAGCTAAGCAGCCAAATGACAGACGCTTCTTCTTTAAATCTGCCATTGTTATCATTGTAAACTGCATATGTGCTGTATAAGAATTTAAGGCTAAGGGGGGTGGGACTTGTTAGTCCAGTGATCTTAAACATCAACAGGTTGGGTGTAAAGTTGTATAAAAGGTCAGATTGAACCTATAAACTTAAATACTCAACAGTTTGGTTTACAGTACCTATCATTCCTCTGAAATGTCTGGACCTGACACTGAAGCAGACAGTAACATTGAAGCAGACAGTCTTGTGTTCTGGGCACAGCGCCACCCGCTGGTCAATATGCTCAGGCAGAGTCAGAAACGCCTTCACCTGAATCACTGGACGAGTCCTACAGCACACACGACAAATTCAGAGAAATTATTACAGCATGCCAACTGGACTGAAATACAGTCCAGTTACATGATTCCCTGTTGGAGACTGATTTTACTATTAATTTATATGTATCCTCAAGGCAAAGATTTCCATCCACACTATTTTGAGGCAGGGAAACCTTTGCGTATCTTATTGTGGGATGCCCTGTTTCACTTGCTGTATCATCTCTTTTCAAATTTAGCTAAAATAAGGAGTCATTGTTCCTGTACACGTCTATGAAATGAGACAGAACAGCTGGAACACTTTCTAGGTCCTGTTGAAGAAAGCTTCAGTGTGGTTTTACCTGAGCACCACGGCCGAGTCTGAGAGGAACGCACCAACCGCCACATCTGCAGAGAGAAACAGAGTTTAACCTTGATGAAAGAAGATCTAATGAGAACACAAATGTACAATATGAACACGGTTGTTGTGACATTTACCCTGGTAGCCGTTATCATCTATGTCAATGCCAGAGCTCAGCGACTGGCCGAACATCCTGAGGTCACGACCCAGGGTGGATCCTGTAATCCTCTGAAAACACACACACACACACACACCATCAGACACACACACACACACACACCATGTTGGATCTGAATGTGTCTCCTCACCACTATCTGTGCTGTTTCATCTTCGGACTCAAGATGAAGCAGCATCTTCCTCTTAATAATAATTAAGTATGAGGATGATCTTTTAAGTTGCCTGAAAAAGCACCATATTGTCCTCACACTTCCTGCTATATAACAGCCTAAGTGTAGTAATAAAACAGTTTCACGATGTCTAACGTGGCACTTGGTTTGATAGAAATGGCAGGTGAAACAGTAGTGGACGCAGCCAAGAACTGTTTCCTATACGATGGTTCGAATTGATCAGTCTTATAGGAATAGTTAATTTTGTCTTGTTTTGTCCTGTGTTTGCTTTGACTACATTGCGGTCCCTAAACTTTTAGATCTATGCTACTTTGCTCAACATTGTAAGTAATACTGATATTTATCTATTCTATTTATTAATGTATTAAAAACTATAGACTCCTATAGGAGATCATAGGAGACTGATCATTGTTAGAGATATCTAATCATTTTAGATCTTGTGAACTGATAGGAATGATACTATGAAAATAAGACCCAACTTGTAATAAGCTGTATTATTGTTCTTATTATTATTTTCTGTATCAGTGTTGGTGTTTGTACCTGAGATGGAGTTGGTGAGATGCTCTCCTTCCTGCCATTGTAAATGTAGACGGCTCCTTTAAGGTCATCTTCCTGTGGGGCACCAACTGCCACATCTACATCCACACACACCCACACACACATTTATTGCTATCTGTTTTTTAAATATTAAACACTACAGCCAGCTTAGCTTAGCTTAGTTTAGCAAAAAGACTATAAACGGGGGAAAAGCTAGCCTGGCTCATTTAACAGTAGCAAAATCCTCCTACCGGCACCTCTAAAGCTAACTAATTAACACATCCCATGTGTTTATATGCACAAAAAAAACGTTTTGCAGGTGGTTACTATATGATTGAGGACTCGTGCTGTCTCCATTCACTAATCCATCAGCCCAATCTTGGCCTTTCACCAACACATAGATTTTCTTCCTGCCAGGCATCCACTGATTTATGTTGCTTTTTCTATGACATTTTCAGAGACTTGAAACTTTCTGTAGATTGTTAATAGATTGTTAATCGATCCTTTTGGAGGTCAGGTCCAAATTTCCTGGATGTGTGTTAGAGAGGGGTTTGGACTTATGACCTCAGCATTTCTAAAAAGCCCAGCTATGGTCCCGCTGTTCAGAAAATGTTCAGCAAGATGAAAGTAGTAGCATGATTAGTACATAAACATGCGAAAACACCAGCATGGTCCTTTAATATTTAACCTGAGTCCTTTGAAGATGTGAGGGTCTGCAGTCAAACTGTGTTTTTTTTTTTTACAAAGAGAGCTACTGGAACACACACACACACCCACACAGTCTTTTATCTAGCTGTGGCAGATTAGATTAGAAGGCAGGTTCAGTTACAGAGCAGCAACTGTTTGTCATTACAGCTTTAATGAACTTAATAACACGCTCCACCCCACACACACACCCCTCACTGCATATGTGTGTGTGCGTGTGTGAGGGTGTGTTAAACTATCAGCAAGTGGCAGTTACTGTTGGTGGTGGGTCAGTTGTGCCCCGACATTTGTTTTTGGTAGTTGAATATAGTACTACTTCTACTACTGAAGCAGCCGTAGTAATAGTACTGCAGGTTTTTAAAGTAATGTTATTTGTTGTGGTATTAGCAGCAGTGATAGTGGCAGTGGTATTGGCAATATCAAAAGGAATAGTAGCATTTGCAGTAGTTATTGGTAGCATCAGAAGAATTATTAGACAGATTCAGGACTATTTACAGTAGCAATATTATTAGTAGTAGTATGTGCAGTAGCAGAAAGTATTGGTAATATCAGAAGAACTTGTAGTATTATATTAATATGTAATTATAGTAGCAGCATTTGTTTGTAATATCAGAAGTACTAGAAGGAGTGTTGCTGTACTATTAGCAGTACTACTAGTTATGGTGTTTGCACTAATATTAGCAGCAGTAGTATTTGCAGTTGTACAGTAGTTGTAAATAATATTTGCGGCAGCAGAATTAGTTATTAGTACTATCAGAGGGAGTACTAGTATCTTGCTGCAGTAGTAGAAGCAGTAGTAATTAATAGTATCAGACATAGTAGAAGATGTATTGCAGTACTATTAACAGTAATACAGCGGTATTCGCAGCAGTAGTGCTAGATAGGTCAGGCTTTGCAGGTGTGATTCACCGGAGTAACCGTGATAGGTCAGGCTTTGCAGGTGTGATCATTACCGGGGTAACCGTCATCGTCCAGGTCTCCCAGGTCAGCAATGGTACTTCCAAACCGGGCGGCGTAGGCATTGCTGCCAGTCAGCTGAAACTCTGCTTCCATCAGCTTCCCCTGAGAGAGAGTCAGTTTGTGTTTGGTCGCAGTTTCATTGACATGCGTCAGTCTTCTGTTATTTCCTGTTAGTACAATCTGTTAGTAACAGTAAAGTATGTTTATTTTGTTGTACATCAACTGTAGACAAGGTATACTCTCACATTTAGTATACCGTAAAACTTCAATCAATAGCCGAGTGCCAAATAGCCACCTACCCCATTTACTGGCCTGGTGTGGGAACACATTATGACAAATAAACGCCTGCCTCAATTTAACGCCTGATCTAGTTTTTATAGAAGTTCTTTGGATGTATAAAACCTCTTAAAGCCTGCGGGGTTGCCCACTTTAGCTGTTTAGATTGTTAATACAAATATTATGCTGTGACGAATGTTATGATCAATATCAGTATGGACATGCTACACATCATTAGATCGGTTAGATTCTCCACAATTCTGTTGTTCAGTTCATTTAAGGGAAACAACAAGCCCCAAAGTCTAATTCTTATAGATTTACCGGTGTAACCTGCCTGGTACAAGAGAGGAAAGGAAAAAAAGTGATGACTACTTACATTTGAAGCGCTCATTAAGACTGCTCGTTAAGCCCAAATGTGTCCGTTCCTTGATTATTTATATTCCTTTAGTCTGTAAGGGTCCAGCCATCAAAAGAATCAAAACAGCTTTTCATAAAAATTAATCCATAATGGGTGAATCCTGTTATGTGAAGTCCATCGCTCTCTGTCTGCTAACTTCTCTCATCCTGCACCCTGTTGTTGTCGTGATGTTACTTCAAAATAAAAGCGCATAAGCTGTCTGTTGGAGCTAGATCAAATGAATGATGTGTATTTGATATTATTTAATCATTTTTATACAAGTATTATTCTGTTTGAAATAAATAAACTGTTTTATAGTAGTTTCGGTTTTGTGCAAAAGGAATTAAAGGCCTGTTCCAAATATAGGTCAATTCAGTGATTTAAGCAAATAAAAGCCCGAGCTATTATTCAAAGTTTTACGGTATAAATAGTACTGTATATAATAGTACTGTCGACCATGTTGGCTCTACAGACAAATCCCAGATTAATATTCACTGCTTTGTGCTAAGATACATAAATTGTGTGTTCGTGTTTATGTGTGTTTGTGCTGACCTGGCCCTGGTTGATGTACACATGGACTTTTCCCTCCTCCCTGATGACACCTGTTGTCATGGGAGCGCCGACCAACAGATCTGACAAACCATCAGCATTCAGATCCACCACGCAGACACTGGAGCCGAAGTAAGATCCCAGCTACACAAGCACACACGAAGACACACCAGCTAAATGCTAAGTATTCTATTGTTTTGAATGGAGCATGCTAATGCTAAGTGGCTTCTTACCTCTGTTCCGGACACTTTGGAGACGACACGCAGCAAGTTGTTGTCTACTGAGAAGATGAAGACCTGCACAAAGACACTCACGCTCAAACCTCAATAACTGCAACTACATAACACAACATACACTATCATGTATCACAAACCTGAAAGTTATCATAACACCATCAAGAGGAAGTGAGGATGAGAGTAACTGTAACCAACAACCATTCAGACTTTCAGAGCAGTTACTAAAGAGACAGACAGACAGACAGACAAGTAGACAGCTACAGAGGTAGGTCCTACCTTGCCCTTCTGGTTGTATTGCGGAGCTCCACCCACCACCTCCACAGAAGTAGGACTCAGGAAGTGACCGGCTCCGACAGAGTAACCTGAACAGCAGCAGGAAACAGTGTCACACATAGATATTACAGTAGTGAAAACTAAGTGAGTGAGTAAAAGTTCATTTACTCAAGTGCTGAAATTAAGTACCAAGTATTTCCATTTTATGCTACTTCTTACTTCTACTACACTATAGAAAAATTGTTACTACTTACTTTTCACTGACAAAAAGCAGTGTGTAGTTGGGGCCCTGTGTCATGTTTCATGTCATGTTTGGTTCTGTTTTAAGTGATATTTTCCTGCAGAACAATTAGACTTTAAATACATTTAGTTGATAATGCTTTTGTACTTTTACTAGGATTTTGAATGCAGTCTGTTTACATTTTATATTGTTGTATTACTGGTACTTTTAATCAAGTAAAACATCAGAGTACTTCTTCCACCACTGATGACTTTGACTGTCAGCATAATGTCTCCTGCTCAGAAGAACAGACCTGTTGATTAACATTCGAACGGACTGATCTGCAACTGATACGGTGCTATCAGAAAACCAGACCTACACGAAACTAGTCTTCACAGCTCAACACTTCTATGACAATGAAAAAGAGCCTTGTGCAAGAACATTTTCATATTCTGATCCTACCTATTCTCTTACTTTCTTTGTTTTCAAAGTCAGATTCACCAAACTCGTAGTAAATTGCTCATTTCAGCTTGATGAATGCCACCTTGTGAAGAAACTTGACTCAAATTTGTGAAAAAAAGAGTCACTGTGCTTGGCCAAGAATATAAAACCTTGTAAAACCACAATTTATAATTTTTACATTTAAACAAATATGATATAATGTGTTAAATAGTGAGCTTTGGAGGTGCTGGTAGGTGGATTTTATTATCTGTCTTTATGATAAGCTAAGCTTACCTGCTGCTTACGGTAGCTTCATATTTATTGTACAGAAATGAGAGTGGTATCAATCTTCTCATCTAACTCTCTGCAAGTAAGCGTATTTCTCAAACGTGTTTCTTTAAAACATTATTGGTGTGATCACACAGGGTTAAGACTTGGGTTTTGGTTTAGGTTTGTCATTTAGTGGTTGTGGTAAATGAATGTCACCCCAAAAACAGGTGTGTGTGTGTGTGAGAGTGTGTGAGAGAGAGAGAGAGAGAGAGAGAGAGAGAGAGAGAGTGTTGGTATGACAGAAAGTCGCACAAACAACCACAGCTTTGAAATGTGTTCGAACCAATACTTCCTGTTCATTTGTGCTGTCAGTGAGTTAAACTGCTGCACTGCTAAATGAAGACAACACACACTGATAATGTTGTCTGAGTAGACTCTACAAGATGTTCATCTGAAGCACATTACACTTTGTCATTGTGTTTTGCTGCAGGAAAAATAATGCTTTTCAACTTTTCAAGACCAGCAGATACCCTGTACATGTGAACATAATCAGGACAAAGAAGAAGAGTAGTTTGTATGGAAGAAGACAATATCACTGTGATAGCAGGATGGAGGAAACAGAACAACTCCAGCTGTATCTATAATTATCCCCCACAAAGTCAGAGTTTGTGCACAGTAAGACAAACTGTGTTCTCTCAGAGGTCTATCGTCACACTACACCAACACTCCCAACAACCAAAAAACTCTTCAAGCTGCTGCATTATTGAGCCCTGACGTTGCTTTTTTTAATAGGGTTGGAAATATTCATGTAGAGCTGAGTCATAAGGAACTATAACCATTCAAGTCATGCTGGCACGTCGCAAATGATATTTACCTCGTTGATAATTTAGGCACTATTTCTTGTATTATTCCCCCCTGCAATATTTACAACTGATCCCCTGACAAATGATGCAGAATACATCCATATCTTGTGAGTATACCCCATTTTATTGAACAACAGCACTGCTAACGAAGCACCGCTCAGTCTCAATAGCAATTACACTGCCTTTCTTCCAAGTGGTTCACAGTAAAAGCCTCCTAGTGATTCACTTGAGTGATTTTAATGTGAAGCAGCAGGAAATGTTTGCATTAGCAGTGACTTAAACAGACCGGCTCAGATCAGCACTGCATGAAATAACTAAGCCTCCTCATTCCTTTCAATTAAGCCCGTTTCAGACATGTACCTTTTTAGGTAACATTATGGCTAAAGCATGTGAGCTAATTGTAAATAAACAAGCATAATATATGCTTGTGCACAGCTGGTAGCAGAATTCTTAACCTATGCTTCACCTAATTTATTAACTGTATTAAATGTTCCTCACAATCAGGATGGTCTTTAATAAAGGCTTCAGTGGCAAAATACGTAAAATTATCGCTGATACTGTGAGAAAACTTTCTTTCGTTGATATCATTACACATTTCAACTTATCTGTTTTACAGCAGTAATATTCCTTTCCCTCACCCACCAGGTGCCAAATATCATGTGAGCATGAGGCTCTTTCTCTAAATGATGAAGCCAGAAGTGTTACATATTCCATGTCTGAAAAGTCATCACTCCACAGCAGAAAAAACAACAAAAGAAACCAAACAGCAGTTGACTCTGGCTCAACTCCACTGCATCACAGCGCATCTTCATACAGCAAAACACTGCGTTCTAAAATCAAATACGTGCAAGCGCACATTCGTGGTAGATTACTTTGTAAAGAGCTACATCAGGTCTATAAAAAAAACATTATACACTATTTTGTATGATACAAATATGACATGGTCATATGGTAGGAAAATATGGTCAAGTGAAGTGGAGATATCTGATTACTAACTAAATAATAACGTTCTCATGAAAACTAGGTTATATGCAACTGAATCTTATCACACCCATCGGCAGCCTGAGAACTCCATCAGTACCCACTTTTTGGGTAAAACCTGCTAATCGTTGGATAATGTGATGTTTACTACTATCAGCTGAAACCCATAAACACCAGTTGTCAGTGTTTAATCAATGTGTAATATAGTTGGTTTTAGTACTTCCTGTATGTAAAGTGAACTGTATGTTTAAACTTACATGTAGAAGGTGTATATGCTGGCAGGAGTAATAGAACCACTAGTAGCGTGTATTATTTACACAGGCAGTGGTTGTGTGTTGATGGCAGTAGTGGGAACTGTGTGGCAGTTCCTATAAGTTGCTATAGCATTATTTCAGTGCAGGGTTTAACATTAATGTTTGCCCAAAGTCAATTTTGGGCATATTGGTTATCAAATAATAGCAAACACTACAGTAAAGTGTCATTTAATTAGATTAATTTGTCATTGTTATTTAATATGCTCTTCAGTTTATAAATGCTGCCTTTACCCAGCGCCATTTTCTTGTGAGTGCCCGATCGTTACTGCACATGTGCAACTTTCAACAGAGATGAGAAGGAAGTGAGATGGCACCTTAGCTACTTCCATCATCATCTCTGGAAAAAAACAACGTGTCTAGATTTACTAGCCCAACATGGCATTTTATGTCCCCCGTGCAATCGGCAAATCCTTAATGTTGAGTCCTGAAGTGTATCAGTTACCAAGGTAGCTTCCAAAGCTGACGTTTCCAGAGTCGTCATCCAGGTACACTGACATCCCCCGGCTGGACGTGTTAAAGACCAGAACTGAACCCATCCAATAAGATGTCCCCGGAGCCCCCATGATGATCAGATCCTGAGAGAGACATAATGTGACGTCTATTAAAGCTCTATTATGTCTCTGTCATATATGGGACATATCTCTAAATATCACAAAATCATAATTTCTGCAGTATATGTTGCTTTAAAATAGAAGTTAGTTTTCGACACAGGAAGCTGACCGTATTTGTTCTCTTTTCTAAAATTAAGACAATGTATTTGTATTTTTCCACAAAATGAAGAGGAAAAAGAAAAAAGCAGGTGGCTTCACAGACTTTAAAAAACATCATGTACAACTGAAGTTATACATAAGACAGCAGTGATAGATCACATTCAGTCTGATAGTGGAAACAGTAAAACTTGCTGCTGGCCTGCGTGTTACTGACCTCTGTCAGGAAGTTGGAAATACCGGCCTGACATGACCCATAATCCTCACCAAACTTCCTCTGGTAGTCTGCGAGTTTATGACAAAGAAAAAAATAAACGTTGAGGTGAAGGTGAAAGTGAACAAACAAGAAGATAAAAGCTAAATGTTTCTCTCCTGCAGCCGAACAGCTGCTGCTTTCACATACTATCACACACACAACATCATTTCATCAAGCAAGTTACTGCTGGCGGTAGCTTCACATTTAGTTAGCGTACAGAAACGAGGGTGGTATCAATCTTCTCATTTAACTATTGGCAAGAAATCGAATAAGCGTATTTCCAAAAATGTCAGCCGTTTTCTTTAAATTGTTAATATGATCATACCTCTGCCTTACTGAGGGATGGGAGGACATGAGGACCTGGAGAGTTGGCTGCGGATGGCAGTAACAAACTAGCTTAGTTTTAGCTAGGTGATGTGGGACTTTGAGACTCTGCTTTGAGATAGATAAGGTTCTGTTTCACCTTCTTTAATAAAACAACCCTGACTTTACTTCTGTGGACGTACTGATGAGCCTCAGAGCTTTTCAGATTGTTCATTGCTTCACGTTGGATTGCAACAGAATAAAAAAAAGAAGCGCTGGATAAGTTAGCTACTGTATGTCGGGTACTTCAGGTCATCCTCCTTTCCCTCGTTAATAGAAAACAGAGACGTGAACATATTGTCCTGTTAAAGGTGTGAAAACTTGTTCACACTTTGCTGTATGCTACATAACAGGAAGTTACACCCATAACTCAAGCAAGGTATAATGTGGTTAGGAATAAGGTGGACAGTTTTATGTAGCAGGTGTGTGAATTTTAGTTTTAGTTTAGTAATTTTAGTTCAAGTGTGTGTGTGTGTGTGTGTGTGTGTGTGTGTGTGTGTGTGTGTGTGTGTGTGTACCTCTGTAGCACGGGAAAATAGGCTGGGCATGTCTCAGGTCATTGCTGTAGCGATAACAGACTCCATTAGGCAGCTTGTGGTTCTGACTGTCTTTCTTGGAGTAGAAGACGTTCTTCCAACGGTGACCACATGCCTGAACACACATACACACACATACACACACACACACACACACACAGCATGTGATATGGACTCATTACTGACAATAACACAATCACAAGTTAGCAGTGTTGTCATTCCCATGACCTATGTCACTGTGACAGAGACTCTGTTTTAACATAGTAAGGATTTACAAACTTACTCTGATGTTGAATAACTATTCCCTTTGGTTTATTAAGATCCAGTGTGTAATATTTCTGAGGCTCTATTGACAAAAATGCAATATAAGATCCATAACTATGTTTTCAGTGGTGTGTAAAGACCTTACATAATGAACCATTATGTTTTTATTACCTTAGAAAGAGACATTTATATCTACATAACCGCAGGCACCCCCTTCTATGGAGGTCGCTGTATTTTGTCGTCATGTTTCTACCGTAGCCGTCAACGAACAATCTTTTGAATCTTTTTGTTGGCGCAGCTCTGCAGCTACCAGAATTACGGTGTTTCTGCCGTTGTTCTACGTCATTAAAACGCGGTTATGCTGCGCGATCATGCGCAGTAGACGCTGGTGCCAACAGGAAGTGGCCCTGTAGTATTTTATTGGTCCAAAACTGGCTTCAATGTTCTCCATTCAAATCAGCGGGGTGGCTTCGTCCAGTAATATACTGTCTATGCATTGAATACGTACAAAGAAGAATAAGAGGGCCTAATAATTGTAACATACAGTCTCCGAGTAGTTTTCTTGTTTATTAGAAGTAAGAAGAGAAGTGACATTTGGACAACTGAAGGACACACGTGTTATTTAGCACGAGAGCTGACAGCCAGACGGAGTCGGGACAGACAGCTGACAGCAGAAATCACGGATTTTCCCAGATGGAAGGCTATAAGTTAATGTGGGACAAATGTTTTCAAAGCGGTGCAGAAGTTGTCTGTTTTTTACCGGACAGGTAATTAACTTTGTTTGTCAGACTTTAGCGGTGCAAATGAAAGCTGTAATGGGGCCATAATCATAGAGAGCCGTGACATGTTTCCCCTGTCAGTGGTGTGAAAGATGGATTAATTTCATGGCGCCTACTTCTTCTCCAGCCTGTGGTTTGGCTTTGCCGGTTACGTTAGCGAGACAATCAGCTGATCAGTAACGTTAATTGGCAATAAAACCGTAACGTTAGCTGAGAGCATGGAAGCATCAGACAGCTCAACCTTTACTGACTGGTAGAAAAACATTTATTGTTAGTTGGTTTTGGTTTATTCTTCAGCGCTGTGCTTTGGCTTGTGGTGTTCTGTTAGTTGGATTAATTTCATGTAGTTTCTCTCTCTCCAGCGCTCTGTTTTTGACTTTGTATGTTACGTTTGTGAGAATCAGCTGATCGCTAATTGGCAATAAATAAACGGCAGCTTCCAGCATAGGAGCTCAGATCAGCCAGCTAAACTTTTACTGCGCTTGTAGAAAAAATATGTAGTTGGATTGTAACTTCATGTAGTTCTTCTGTTCTTCATGTAATCTCTCTGTTATGGCTTTGTTACATGGACAGAAATGCGCTGTTACCTTCCTGAGACAAAATGATGAATTTTATTGGTAATGAAACGGTAACAGCAGGGAAGGTCAGATCAGCAGCTAAACTTCACATTTTACTGCCCTGGTGGAAAACATGTATTTCTTTTTACTGCTAATGGTGATATATAACAAGACCGTGTGCCTATCAAGTGACCAATAATAAATACTTTCCGAATTTGCATTAAAAATGTTATTGGATATTGCTTCCCACTGTGCACACAAATATATGTAGTTTTTACTTTCACATGCTAAATGCCCATTAAAACGATGCACCGTTTTACCACAAGCTGAAATGGCTGTCAGTACTACTTTGTGTTTACATTGTCCTGGTATCTGTCAGTGGTCATATTTGATGCACTAGATGTGATAGTTTTTGACAATTTCTTCATTTTCATTTTCAGCAACAGGAAGTCCTGTGACCTCAGCATCTCTGATTCAAATCATGACACAGAGAAGCATAAGTAGTGCTACAATAGCTTGCACTTACAGTAGCAAGTCAGCATTCAAGCTGGTAAACTACCTGCCTGTCCATACAAACTATTATTAGTGCCGTCCACATAGATACTGTGCCTATCAAATAGCAGTACACCTTCAATTTAAAAAATTAGGAAGCAAGTGATGTGACGTAAAAACAGGTTTCCTGCTGATTCATGGGTAGGCAAATCAATTTCCACAAAAAAAAAAAAAAAATGACAAAATATGTACACTTAGTCTCTCTCTCTGTGTTAACCTTGTGCTGGTGTAGCCATTTATGTGAATGGCAAATTATTAAGTATTTTTCTTCCTCCATTATCCACTATGCCTTCACAGTCGACTATCAGTCATTAAGGAGTCACAATAATAGCTCGTCTGTGGTACCTCTGTCACCCTGGTGTGTTGATACACTTAAATGGCAGCGCATGTGCATGTGTGAGAACAGGAAGTGTGTATGTTACCAGGATGTGTCCTCCTTTGTCTCCAGGTTGCCTGGACAGACTGACTCCTAGCCACTGGTGATCACTCTCTGCTTCACACGTCATCCCACAGCTCCGCACCTCTGGACACAAATTATTTAAAATGTTAACGCTGTTTCACACATGCAGCCTTCACGGGTAATTCAGTGGTGTTTTATTGTTAAAGGCCACAGCTAATAGTGTTAACATGGAAGACAGCAAGACTGGAAAGAGGGATCGCCTGGCTCTTTCCAAAGGTTATAAAACCTCTAAAGCTCAGTAACATGATCTCATCTGTTTAATTTGTAAAAAAGTTGTGGTTTATAGGGCTCTGATGCGGGACTAGGCAGACTTTACTAGGCAGACTGTTACCTTTGGAGTAACATTATGCTTTTTAACCACCCAATTTAGATTTAAAGAGACTTTATGTGTTTATCAATGTACAAAATTTGTCAACAATTTCTCAGACATATTTTACATTATTACAGCTGGGTTTTACTAGATTGTCGTTCATTATCTGTTTATACACAAGCCTCCACTTATAGTTGCTTACAAGAGGAGGTACAGTTGTTGACAAATACATAAATAAACATTTACTGTAATAAATGTGTGTGCATTGTAATAATATATAATGCTTTAGATACTGCTCAGTTGCACGTTTGGTAGTATTTCAAATGTTGGAGAAATTACTTCACAAAACACACACAGACAGAAACACACCATCAGTCATGTGGTGGCATCGGTGGGGCTCAGCAGTGATATTGCATTGGTAAACAGCTCCCGGAGATTGAACCGACGGACTGGAAGACGAGTTTGCTACTGGGGCTCCAACCACCAACCTGAAAGAGAGAGTGAGACTTTAACTGTCTTTGTGTCTGTGCAGTGTCTGAATGGCATCTGTGTGTGAAGCATCAAAGAGCTTCTCTCATTGACAAGCACTGGCTCATTAGCATGCACACACACACGGACACACACAGAGTCCTACTGTGGAAATGGCAGCTAAATGAGCATCACAGTGATAATTAAATTAATGTAAAGGTACCGATCTTTGCAGCTAAATAAGCTTAAAGGTCAAAAGTCACGACTGAGGAGATTCATCACCAACATTATTAACACCCATAATGCTTTCAAATGTGGTTCAGCCCTCCATTAGTGAGATCATCACACCCAGATCTCCAGGAGTTTAATATAAAGTAATATACAGTATTTTAATACAACACACTAAACTTCATAATAATAAATGTTTCTAAAAGTCGATCATTAAAACATGACTGTGTAACTTTAGGGACAATTTTCCCTAATTTTTAGGAGAACCAATCGAAAATCATTAGCAGATCAACTGAGAATTTCAAGACTTTCAAGATAAATAGCAGATCAACAGAAGCTCCATAGAGGGTCAATAAAAGATCACTAGTAGCTGAACAGCATATATCGATATGCTCAATAGGAGATTAAAAGAGAATTAAAAAATGATCAAGAGGATCAATAGTAGATCAACAGAGGATCAATAATAAATCAAAAGTATACCAGCGATGAGCTCCATGATGATGAAGCAGGACTGAGTATCCAAACATGGAGGATGGGGGGCCACTGAACTCCAGACTGTGCTCTTGATCCAGACTGTATCCTACCACAGGATAGACCAGGACCTGAACCACAACCAGGATCAGGCTGCAGCGAGCACACACCCTGCCCGCTGAGGGACACATGATGGTGGAAAGACTAGAGAGACACAAATCAACAACAATCAATACACATGAAATGAGAACAAACTCGAAAAATAAAATTGAGAGAAGCCACAAGAATTATTCGTCTCTGGTGTCTGTACGATAAATATTAATTCTACAGTCAGCAGCTGATTAGCTTAGCTTAGCATAAAGACTGGCAACGGAGGAAACCGCTAGCCTGGCTCTGTCCAAATAAGGGCTGGACGATATGGCCAAAAATGTTATCACGATAAAAGTTTCATATCTTTCGATATCGATAATTATCACAATAAGTATCAAATCGTTATTTCTTACAAGTTTAAAGGCTGATTTTTGCTCCTGAGAGAAAGTTGAAGAAACCTGAGGGTTAATTGTGGTTTGAATTCTTCTTTATGGTCAAGACCTGAGGCCAAACTGTGGTTCAGTCCTTTTTCCCGAATAAAATAAACATCTTAATAAAAAAGAAAAAAGTCCTAATTCATGATAGTTCAAGTGAATGAAATCAAACATTTATCGAATATTTATTGAACATTTGATATATTGTTATTGAAAGAAATTATATCACGGTGACTATTATTGTTTTATTGTCCAGGCCTAGTTCCAACTTCAAATACAACAAAACCCCTCTACCAGCACCTCTAAAGCTCAATAATTAACACAGTACATCTCGTTTGTTTAATCTGTACAAAAACCAAAGTGTAAAAACATGATGTTTTTACATCTTGATAACATGATGAGAGGTCAATTGTACATCGTAGTCTTCAAGCAATCAGGGATGTGACTTTTCCTGATGCACACAACCAAAGTATTTTGACATACTATATTCCAGCCTGTCTTCACCAGAAAAACTTCTGTAAAGGTCAATGATGGAGCAGCTTATTACAACCCATATTTATCTTTATTGTTAGGCTGCAACCTCTAATAACTGTATGACCGCAGCAAAGGAGGAGGTCAGGTGACGTAGCATAAAGACTGACAACGTCCGAATAAGAAGGTGATGGGGTGGGTGGATCTAGATGGGTCAAGTAAAGTTAAGCCCTGACATACTTGCTTTTTAACAATGCATAGGCGTAGACAGGCGTCGCCGATGCAAACGGCTTTGTTCACATACTTGCCTTCGTACTTTACGCGTACCTGGAGGATTAAACATGAATCCACTAAGGGACAGATCAGGGCCGGATCATCCCTCGCTGACACCAGGTTATCTTCCTTGACAACCTCCGAATTTGCACATGGTAAACAAACCAAACATAGTGACACTCTATATATGTACTCTCAGATATGTCTTTTTGGGACAATTGACCTCTTCTTGAATGGTGCTATAATAAAACTAAGTATATTGTTTTATTAGAAAGTCGAAAATTAAGGATGAAAGATGACAATGACCTGATTCCTGTAAATCAGCTTGCACTATTTTAACTGTTCCAAACAATTAAACTAATTTAAGAATCAGAATAATGTGTCTAATTCTTGACTTGTAGCCTAGATTAGTTCTAAATCTACAGTTTAAATCAGACAGGAGCTAAAACAGAATCAGTTGGAGGAACAAACTGATACATTTTGCCCAGAGCCCCCAAACTTCTAGGTCTGGCCATGAGAGAGTTCCACTGAATTCTCCACAATACAATATTTTTGATAAATGTTTAATTCTGAACATTTAATTCAAACAAAGCATTTTACTGAAGTAAAGGAATTTGGGGACATTTTTTAACCACTGGATGAAAGCAGGAATACAAATTTATTCTTATAAAGGTAATGTTTTGGCTATTTTCGGGTTTAATTTTGATTTATCTATTAACGTTCCATCTTCAAAATGTCAAAAATATTTTCTTTTCCAATCAAACATTATGTTTAAGTAAAAAATCTTTGCATTGAAGAAGCAGAAAATTTTTTACTGTTTTTGTGAAAACTTTCCTTCGTCAACTCTGTCAACTAATCTCTCGGCTCTACCAAGCGGGCAATTTACTGCACCTCTCAGACAGCTGATATCCCGCGTCAGACTGCAGATATCCCGGGTCTAACTGTGGGTCCAGTCGGTACCGGGCAGGTGTTGAATCAGAACTGGGCAGACTGAGTCACAGGCGCGCAGTTTGCTTCAAAAGTCTCTGTTACAATCCTGGTTGTTCCCGGTATTGGTCTCCTGTAAAACCTCCTGTTGCTCCTAGGTCCATTAACCGTCTCGTGCTTGAACCGGTTTGTCCGTTAGCGCCGCGCACGAGGTTCCGGGATTCCGTGACAGACAGAAAAAGTGAATTGAGATGAAGCCCAATGGAACTAAACAGAAGTTAAAAAATCAGCACCTAACTTAGAGAAACTTGAGTTCATCTGAGTGTGACATGAAGTCAATGAAGCTGAGAAGTGAGCGCGCGGAGACCCTCCCTCCCTTTGCGTGCGTGCGTGTATGTGTGTGTGTGTGTGTGTGTCTATGTGTGTGTGTGTGTGTGTGTGTGTGTGTGTGTGTTTAACGGTGTTTCCTCTCCACCCCCCGCCGCCACCGCCTATATGCTGAGCGCGCTATGTGTGTGTTCGGGGTGTTTCCTCTTCCGTTAGGCCTATCACTAAAGTGTGAATGGAGTCGGTGTGGTTGTAATCTGATTTTACAGTCTGAAACACATGAATACTCACAAATATGGCCTACAAGTCTAGAAACAACAAATAAACAAACACTCAACAACATATGCATGGAACTCTTTTTGGTCAGAGCTTGTAGGCTACAGATGTTATTAATGTGACACTGGATGCAGTGCAGGCAACTGTATTTAAGTAGGTTTGTAGCCTTGTAGTATTTTATGTATTTCCCTGGGGAATTCTCAAGCAAACAACATTAAGGTGATATAGGCCTACATATTAATGCCAAATAATAGCATTTTTTTTTTTCTAAAATGAGCTATTTAGAATAGCTGGCCTTCTATTACTTTTGTTTATGCTAAGTACACTTTAACTTAAGTAAAAGTTGCAGGAGTTACTTGTAAGAGTACTTCTATACTGTGTTAGCATATTGCTGCTTTTACCAAAAATATCTGAGTAGCCTACTTCTTTTACCACTGTTGGACCATAAATTAAAAGACAACACAAACTGATACTAAACTTTTTAAGTGTAGCTACTTAAAGTTTATTTACATTTGAAGAAGTTTAGGAGTATAATTCCAATATTGGTGGGTAACTTTGTGATGTTACAGCTGTCATGTGGTCTATAATCCTGCTTAGCTGAAGCAACACTTAACTGTGTAATTAAGGAAGAGTTCAGTCCAACAGTAGCCAGATTTGAGCCAGCAAACAGCACCATGTTACAACAAGACAAGGGATGTGTCTGAGAACACTCCCATGTTCATTTATTATCTATAACTTTATAATATACACTTTGACACAGTTGTGCTTTAGGTTAATGCTAACATCAGCTGGCTGTCCGCCAGTGTATGAATGTGTGTGAATGTTAGTTTCTGTTTGAGCACTTAGGCTCAGTGTATGAATGTGTGTGACTGGTGAATGCAGATGTAGCGTAAAAGCGCTTTGAGTGGTCGAAAAGACTAGAAAGGCGCTATACAAGTATGGAGCATTTACATTTACATCTAACATCTCATAATGTTTACCAAGTTAATTTAGCATGTTAACGTGCAAATATTTGCCAGAGCACTAACCACAAAATACAGCTGAGGTTGATGGTAATGATATTAGTTTTGGATGTATTTGGTCACAAGTATTGCATAAAGTAACATTTTTACCTGAGGATGGCGCTATGAAAAGTCAATTGATCATCAGAGTCATTAGGATTCTTGCTCTGGGGACCATGAAGTCCATGGCAATCCATTCTATAGTTGTTTTCAACCACAAGTCTCAATCTCATAGTGGCCGTAGAAGAAAAGTCAGAGGATCAATAGAGTCATTAGGATGCATATTGATGTTGGTGAAGTTTTTTGAAGTGCCAAAAACTGTAGTTCATCAACTAGCCACTGGAAGCTGGCTCCAAAGTGAGTCAATCCCCACAGACTCCCCATGTTAAAACGCCCAACTAGTCATCAGAAATAAAAAGTCTGCAGTCTAGTACAAAAAACGTTTTTTGTCTGTATAGCTCATTTCCCCATCCATGAGAACAGTGTAGTATTACAACCACCAGTAGTATTATCTAGTAGTATCATATGAATTCCTACAGTATGTGTTGTTGCAGTTAGTCAGATAGTCAGTTAGTCAACAGATCCATCCAGCCGTTTGTGTAAATACTCACTAAAAATACATTCAACGGAACTAACTACTTGTGTGATTCACTAGACTCAGAAAATAATGACTTTATAAGTAGTTTGGAGTTTGAAGTGATGAATAGCTGGCGTGTTCACTTGAAGTTCAGTGTGAGGATATTTGTCCTGAAAGAGTCACTGAAGAACTCAAACCGCTCTGTGATTCATTCCAGACCTTCAACCAGCCATCAGTAAATAAACTAGACAATCTGGAAGTCTTTTCACAGAAAGTTGTCAGTGCAAAAAAAAATTATACATAAATACAGTATAATAAAATAATAAAGGTACCAATCTGTCTTCAGCTCAAACTTTATATCTAACATCTTTATTAATCACTTTATAACTACTACTTCAGATTTAAACTGTTTTGATAAAAATAGCTCCAGACAGAAGGCACTTATGGAGCAGACAGTTGTGTTTGTGTGAATCACGGAAAGGACACACACACACACACACACACACACATTCACTCAGTGTGTTTGTTGGTATTTCCTGTTAATGACCCACAGTTATTGTGCTGGAATCTGACCAACTACTTTTCCCACCCTCCCACACACTCAAGAGGTTAAATTAATGACAGACAGAGACACAAAGCAGAGTCGTGTTTCCTCCTCCTCCTTGGCTGTGGCATTAACAGTTACAATTTTGAAATATCAGTAAGACTGTTAGTTGTTACTGTTGCAACGCCTGCCGATCTTTACGTTCTCACGCAGCACATGCATACAGTTTACAATGATAACGGTGGCAGATTTAGCACATAATTCTTTGTGTTGTTCATTTTTGACAGAGGTGAACAAAAGCAGCTTCTTGTTGCAACCATAATTTTTGTTGAAAATTGCTGCCAGTAGACTTTATCAGCTGTAGCTAGCTTGCAAATTAAGCCAGTGTTAGCTTAAAAATGCACTTGACTGCCACATTATATTTTGCTAAAAGACTGACAGCCTACTTCTGCAAGGAAAAGAGGCCAGTAAGACCAGTTTAAACAGCCGGTACAAAACATTTGTCTCAATCACAGGCAGAAAGCAGCACTGGTGCAGTCATCATGTGCCAATTGAGTGTGTATTTGTTTCTGTTGACAGCTCTGACACTTCCTCTGTTGTCTTTCATTTCCATCTCTCTTTTTCACACAGTCCCAGGGGAACATCACACATAACCTTTGTTTTATCCATCTATATCCCCTTGCAGGTCAGATCCCCTCTATAACCGTCCACACCCCTGCAGAAGGAGAAGAGGCCTTGAAAGAGGACTTATGCTGCAATTACCTGCTCCTCAGATAGTCCAGTTTTCCAAGTTTGGAAGTCGTTCCACCCACTTCGGTATGTTCATGAGTTTTAAAGTCATAATTTGTAAACAACATGAACATGTTTGTATAGCATTCAGGTATGTGTATGTATGATGTGGCTATCCAAGTATGCTGAAGCAGTTGGAGGCTTAGTGATTTTCTCCCAGATTTGTTGCTGCACCAGTAGGCTAACGCTAAATTCCCTAAAACCACTAAAATATTGCTTTACCTAGATTGTTAATGCTACTAAATAACTGATCAAGGTCACTCTATGTGGACAGCAAGTAATGGTTACAACCTAATACTATATTACAAATCACATTTGCACATTAAAACTGATGTGAATTTACTAAAAGTATTTACTTGCATCCGCCATTTTATGTAAAATGACGTTAAATCACCAAGTCGTGTACCAACATTTTTGCAGACTTTCTGAGTTGTTGTTCTGACCTTACGGGGCATTTAAGGGAGTTTTCCCAGTCGGGAACTAATGTTTCGATTACTCTGACAGCATGTGAATGCATGGTTAGTATCAATCAGACCCTATCATGCTCTGCCATACTAGTCCATTCCCTCAAACTCCCCTCAACCCCTAGTCTAATCAGTCAGAGGTATCATTCCATTCATGCTCCTTGGCCTTGGAAGTACCACTCTTTACTACTGTAGGTATAGTTGGCCAGACGTGCTAACGATGTACACCACTTCAACACATGGTGAAATCCAAAGGGTTGACAAGCCTGCTTAGTTTGATTGGACAATCGCTGTTAGGGGGCGGGGTTTTGAAGAATCCATCCATCCATCGATCATCAACCGCTTATCCTGCGTACAGGGTCGCCGGGAGGGCTGGAGCCAATCCCAGCTGACATCGGGCACAAGGCGGGGTACACCCTGGACAGGTCGCCAGGGGTTTGAAGAATCATTTCATCAAATTACTGTATTTTGATCAAAGTACTGTTGCCTGGCTATCAGCAATATTTTATGAACTGCCATCACATCACTGGCACAGTTATGAAAAGAGAAACTTTCATTGAGGACAGTTTAGTTGTTTAACCAGCTGAGACCCACCAGACTGTCCAGGTTGTCAAAACACAAGGAAGAACAAGAGATTTAGACTTTGTATTGGTTAAAACAAATCAGGTTACTGATGTACACACTCTGACTGCTGACCTGCCCATTCATTAGTCATTCCTGCTAGCACTGATAGCATCCCTTTAGCTGTGTGATGGTTCCACATGGTCACTGCGAACCTCTACAATTAGGAGGTCAGAGATCACGGCAGATAGTAGTTGGATGGGAGGAGAGAAATGTGAAACAGATAAACTTCTGCAGAGAGACAAGAGATGTGAGCTCTCAGTCTGTGCTTGTAAAACTCTAAAGTAGTGGTTCTCAAAGTGGGCTCCGGGGACCCCCAGGGGTCCTTGAAGTGGTTCCAGGGGGTCCCCAGCAAAAAGTTTAATCATTTATCTTAGCTGTAATTCCATCTATCTAAGTAACACAATGACTGTTTTGGTCATTGGTTTCATGTACTTTCTGTAATACAACATCTAAAAGCAAGCAAGCCCTGGGACAAAATCTTATCAAATGGGGGTCTAATTTGTGCCAGTTTAAAGGTCCTTGAAGTGAAAAGGTTTGAGAACCACTGCTCTTAAGGATTGAAGCCTACTACTGCAAGGAAAAGAGGCCAGTAAGACCAGTTTAAACAACCAGTATAAGCAATTAGTCTCAATCACACAGGCAGAAAGCAGCACTCGTGCAGTCCTCATGTGCTAATTGAGTGTGTATTTGTTTCTGTTGACAGCTCTGACACTTCCTCTGTTCTCTTTCATCCATCACACATAACCAATACAAATTTTAGCTCCGTTTCAGTTCACTGTCTACTGGGAAAACTAAGCTGATGTAAGCTGCTCAGTGAGGGTGTGGCGCTATGTGGCAGTGAAGTTAAGACGACTTGCCATTGCCTCAACTTTCTCTTTTTAATCTGTGATTTTAAACGTCATTATAGCCAAATACACATCCCATCTGTTGTCATCAACATGGATTTCTGTTGATGTATGGTGAATGACATGGTTAACATGTAGTGTTTATGAGCTGCAATTAAACCACTATTTCATTCTGACAACAGAAACATTTAAATATGGAAATTAAAACCAGGACATGGAGCGTTCACTGCAAACTGTATGATATGTGCGGCTCTGTGTTATCAAGAGTTTTAATCTGTCCTTCAGCGATGAGGTTTCTTCCAGGATATACGTGTCCTTTTTGTTGTGAAGACAATGTTTAGCACAGAGTGGCAGATTGATATAAATGGGATGGACAAAATAGTAGAAACACATGGCAGTATAATGCACCATTACATTACATTTAGCTGATGCTTTTATCCAAAGTGACTTACAATTGCTAGATATGTCAGAGATCGCACACCTGTGGAGCAACTAAAGGTTAAGTGTCTTACTAAGGGACATATTGGTGGATGTGTCGCAGTGTGAATTGAAGTCTCTCACACCAAAGGCATGTGTATTTTCCACTGCGCCATCAGCACCCACCACAAACTGCAGCCTCCAAAAGTTGAATCCACACCTATCTAAAACAGTTTAAACAAAAACTTTATAAAATGTAGGGTTTATTGCAGCACTGTTGTATTAGACTGCATTAGTTTTAGCTGGGTGTACCTAATAAACTGGCAACCAAGTGTATGCACTTGTGCTCAAGTGCAACAGAAGATGTGAGGCAATGCATTTGATGCCTTCTTTCACAATGAGTCGTCATTTTATTTCTGTTATACCGTCCCCTAAAATGCTGGTGTTTCACAGTTTTTACAGATGTGGAGGAGCGATTCTGTGTTTCCTCTGCTAGTAGCTAGCATTTATGAGCCTCTATCAAATCATTTATAATGGTGGTGCAGTTGTTTTGACAGAAGAAACACAAAACACACAGAATCTCAGCGACAACATCTGTGTGACGTGATACTGAAACACAAATTCAGAGAATAGGAAACAGAACAGAAATTACCTTGGAATAAACCACTATTTATCTAGTTTCTCTTCAGAAGGTAATGGAAAGTTTAAGTTCTTAAAAATCTGTTTAGTTCTTTAGTTTTTCAGTTTATTTTAGTTATTTTGTATAGTTAGTGTAGAGTTTAGTTTCCTTTTGTTTAGACGTTGAGCTTACTTTCGTTTAGTTTTTACTAGTTTATACTTTGAATGTGTTTATTTATTCAGTTTAGATCTTTAGTTAATTTTCTACACTTAGCTACTAAGTTTAGTCGAGCCATTTAATTCAGTTTCCTTTCATTTGGATGTTTAGTTTACTTCAGTTTTCCTGATTTAGTTTAATTATGTTTATTATAGTTTTGATGTTTACTTAAGGAGAGTCTAATTTGCTTTTGTAGAGTTTAGGCTTTCAGTTTACTTTAGATTGTTTTTGTTTACTTTAGTTGTAGTTCAGTTCAGTTCAAATTAGTTAAGTGGTTGTTAATCTGTCTGGGCGGCCAACACAGTAAACAATGTTATCACAACCACGTATAACTACAAAATATTAACAAGATAAATGACAACAAAATAAAACTTAAACAACAATGCATCCATTTTGTAAAAACATGTGACAAAAACAAATAAATTTGAACCATCAACAAATAAACAGATAACAGGCCTGTAATGTCTCTGCTGATGGCTGATTGACATGATTCCAAACACACTCCCTCAACTCTTTTCAGGAGCTTGAGGACCGTATGTGTGTGTGTGTGTGTGTGTGTGTGTGTGTGTGTGTGTGTGTGTGTCTTGTTATCTGTGGTATGCTAATATACAGCTGATCTAATCCCTGCTGTGTTCATATCAACTGATCACAGATCAGTGTGATCAGATACAGGGCTTTGATCTCAGAGTGGTGTGTGTGTGTGTGTGTGTGTGTGTGTGTGTGTGTGTGTGTGTGCAGGGTCAGGAGGCGACAGGGAAGGAGAGAATGGAGGAGGTGGGCAGGGCAGCTGAAATTACTGTTTATTCCTCTGTACACACACACACACACACACACACACACACACAGTGACCTACTGACCACATATTAAAAGTTCAAGTCCCCCCCACATTACTTTGAATGGAAATTTTCCACACTGTGCCTCTGTAATAGAAAATACTTGTTTTTGATTGTCTGGCAGTCTGTTTAAGGAGTAATTAAAGTCCTGGTTACACCATAGATTAGCACAGAGAAATTAATCTGTGCGTCGAGGCCTTGGATGTAGAAGCTTGATGTTATTGTGACCACTGGTAGAGCTAGTTAGTGAACTATAGTAGCAGAAGAGCTAACTAACTAAGTCGTTAAGGGGACAGGTAATTCTCATACGTTATTCATAGTGCTGGGTTGTATCGTATGTAGTAACATATGTTGTAACCTATGCTGTAAGGTATGTAATAATTTATGTAGTAATGTATGTAATAACGTATGTTGTAACATTTGCTGTAACTATGTTGTAACATATGTAATAACGTATGTAGTAATGTATGTAGTAACGAATGTAGGGCTGTCCCCGACTAAGGATTTACATAGTCGAATCAGAATCGTCAAGTCCTGACTATAGTCTGCCTACAGACGAATTATGTGTGTTTTTGTGCGCGGGTTACACACGTAGCTCCGCTTTAATCTTCAGAAGCTGCAGTCTCTATTCATTCAACTTACACCGTAAATTTCCAGCTAAACTGACGATTATTTAAGACCCTTTTCTCTCTCTCTCTCTCTCTCTCTCTCGCCTGCCATTCACCGGTCTTGTGTGAGTTTTGCATGCCTGCCGTGCTGCCGACAACTACATGCACGTTGCATTTCCTCGCGGGTCTATTTCGGATAAATTATCCGAAAGTTGAATCAGGCTCCGCCCATCGAAGCATCGAATCCTCGACTATTGGGGGCTCAGCCCTAAACATACGTTGTAACGTATGTAATAATGTATGTAGTAACATTTGTGGTTACATATGTTGTAACTTATGAAGTAACATATGTGGTTAGGCAATCAGATTAAAATAAGTAACTATAATCATACATTTGAAAAAATGCTTAATTATTTAATAATAATTTATTATGTCTTTAAAATATGGCGATTTAAAAATTGTGAAACTTTTTTTACATGAAGCAATGCTCAGTTAATTCAGGAAAACCACCTCTACAACAGATGGAAATTTTGGGTTAGTGCTCCACTTGTGTTACAAGAGCAAAGTCCTCCACATAGCCTTTGATTAAAAAAAGCAGCAACAAAAACTTACAGAGAAGAAACAGCATCCCTCATTTTGTAGAATACACACAGTACTCCTGTAGTTTGTGCCAATACTGTTTGTGGGGGTAATTTGATTTGACCAGCTGTAAATGGTGCATTTCATTGGCTTTGGATTTTTTAAATAGAAAAAAAAACATTTGTGGAACTCAAATTGTTGTGGATGCGTCCACTTTTAAGTATGCAGATTAGATAAAAAAATTTTGTCTTCTAATGGATTACATTACTAACTACAAAAAATTGCCACACCATTCGTTTTCAGTAACTGACTACATTTCAAAGTATTCTGAAACAGGGTTGGGCCCTGTTTATTCACAAGGCAAAGCAGCTAATCTGCGAAAGCTTCTTACATTTTGGACTCGCCGACTTTCAGTTCCTCAAAGAGCAGCATTGTCACTAAGGTTGGCTACTAGTCAAGCGTGCAAATTTGCGTGTCACCCCTGTGAGCAACTGATCACGGCAGTTTTATTAAAATTAGCTGATATTGTTTCAAATGCGGTGTGACCAGATATTTACACATGACCACTTTTTCTGAGACCAGATAGTCTGAGATCAGTTCCAGGTGAACTATAGTACACTGTGCATTTTGGCAAACTAAAAGTGAGCAGATCCCTCCTTCTACAGGAAAATTGTTTGCACTCATCTACAGTAATAGACATCTATAAATATTGTAGGTCAAAGTGGAACCAGGAAGTGAGACTGTAACCAGTGATGGAAGTTTGTAACAGACAGTTTTGGCCATAATTTTACTGTTACCTGTTTAACCTGGAAGTCTGTCTGATCGTCTATCTGCTTGTGTTTCACGACCTGTCCGAATTATTTTTAGTGACGTTGCCGTGTTCAAATATCTTACTTGAGAGTGCACTGTTATACATTATAGAAATTAGGGATAAATTATAAAAATAAGACCCAAATTGTAATAAACTGGAATTATCCTTTAGAGGTTGCTAGTATTTGAACAAAATTGCCAAACAAATACACCCCTCCCATCAGAGCTCCCTCAGAAGCTCTGCCACCCCAAATTTAATTTAATTTAATGTCACATTTCTTTCCGAGGATTATCTTGAATGATTATCACTAACTTAATCGTACTCTCTTCAGTAGTGCTCATGCGTCTCTACCAGCTACATATATTGTTCTCATGCATCAACATTATGTATGGGAAACAGTCGCAGTTTACTCGCACTGATCGAGAAAACTCGGAGAGAAAACGGTTGGATTTGAAACATGAGCGCATACACAGCCCTTTGAAGCTTTGTGTGTTCAAAGCCATATATGGAGATATTCCTGTGGCTGAAGTCACTGACAGTTAGCCATGACTTCACACACACACACACACACACACATACACATACTCTCTCTCGCTCTCTCTCTCTCTCTCACACACACACACACACAGATGAATGTAGGTCAGTAATATAAACTGTAAAACACAGAGGACTGTAAATATTTTAGCAGTGATATATGTGCAGTGACACACACATCCACACACACACACAGACCCCCTGGGGGGAGGAGGGCAGGAAGGGGGGTGTCTGAACAGCTTGTGACATCTCCAGGCCATGATAACGTCTGCTAATTGGTTCCATCAGGCCTCACTGTGTGTGTGTGTGTGTGTGTGTGTGTGTGTGTGTGTGTGTGCTCTGTTGTCTATGAACTATATCAAAGCCACAGTTACACACAGCTTGCACGTTTCCTGTAAGTTTTAAGCAAATTCTTCCTTCCTTAACACAGTGGCTAAAAGGGAAGCCACCATTTCCCATGGAAGAGAAGAACGAGGAAGCAACAGCATCAGTAGCTGTAATTTCAGGGTGCAACAGTCATTTTGCACAAGGCTATATAGAGGACATGGTGCATAGACAGGCACAAAGAGACCTTCAGCCTGGACGGGGAAGAACGAGTGTCTGGCGCAATGTTCTTCTGTCCTTTGCAAGTGGCTTACCACCTTGATTCATTTGACTCTACGTAACCTGTCTCACATGTGACCTTGCAAAAACATAGGTGACATCAATTTGTGAAATATCCAAAAAAAGTTAAAAACGTGCTAAAACACAGGTACGCAGATAGTGCTACTGTACCTACCTAGAATACACCAATGGTGGAAAATGGTGAAGTAGCAATAAAAAATGATTCAAGTAATAATAATAATAATAATAATCTTTATTTGTAGAGCACTTTTCAAAAACAAGTTACAAAGTGCTTTAACAAGTGTAAAGACAATAATACCCAAGAGACAATAATACAAAAACAATGCAAGATAAAAGCATGAAAACATTGAAAAGACTAAAATACACGTTTAAGATAAATATAAAATTAGTAAAATACAATAAAATAAAAGGGATAAAATAAAGTCAAATAAGATCGGGAAAGGCTCTCCTATAAAAGTCTGTTTTAAGAAGGGACTTAAAAGAGTTCACTGACTCAGCCGACCTGATTTCCTCGGGCAGGCTGTTCCAGAGCCTCGGGGCCCTGACAGCGAACGCTCTGTACCCTTTAGTTTTCAGTCGAGACTCTGGAACAGACAACAGACCTCTGCCCGAGGATCTCAAGGTGCGTGCTGGTGTGTATGGGACTAAAAGGTCAGAAATATAACAAGGTGAGAGGCCATGAAGAGCTTTAAAAGTGATCAATAGAATTTTAAAGTCAATTCTAAAACATACTGGGAGCCAGTGTAATGAAGCTAAAATAGGAGTAATATGGTCATATTTCTTTGTTCTGGTTAAAAAAGTAAAGTCCAAGTACCTCAAAATTGTATGTAAGGACAGTTTATGAGTAAATGTACTTTCCACCACTGGAGTTTACCCCATGGTGAAGCTGATCATGGGCAGGTGAGAAAAGACACAGACAAGATTCAATGTGTGGATTAGTGAGGTTTAGAGTTGCTAGGTTGTTTGTTGTTTCCTTTGGACAATGCCAAGCAAGCTGTTTCCCCCTGTTTCCAGTCTTTATGCTAAGCTAAGCTAACTGGCAGCTGGCTGTAGCATCATATATAACTCCCAGATATGAAAGCAGTATCAATCTTCTCATCTAACTCTCGGCAAGGTAGCAAATAAGCATATTTCTGAAATTGTCACACCATTCCTTTAAGCTATACGTTACCTGTCCACATGATGTAAATACTGTCCTCTGCTCATGTTCATGAAGGTCCAGACGGACATTTGGCGAACATCTGTGGGCAACCCAAAATTTTATGACAACACAGACTGTCCACACTGAGAGCACATGTGAACATGCAGCAGTATAAACAGAGCTGTGTGCTTGTCTGTTTTGGAGTATATCAGGGCCTGTAGAGAGACAAGAACTGCAGTGTGAGAGGACTTGATGTTAAAGACCGGGAGGAAACATGGAAAAAATGTCAAAAATAGATGGAATTTAAAAAAAGAAGGTTAAAAATGTCTGTGACTTCTCACCCATAAACAATTGGAGGAACTGAGGAAGCCTCTCAGATGAGAGAAGAAACATCTTCCAGAATTAAACAGCAAACCAAGCTGCCTTTGACTAAAATACATATTAAATACATTGAATAAATGAGAATCTTTATAGATGAAAGAAACACTTTCTACTGTTTCCTGCGACAGAAAACTGATCACAGAATGATGCATGAGTCCCAACTGTGAAACTCAACATAAATAAACTCAGTCCAGCGAACTGGGTCAGAGTTCAAATCGTCAGCCTGTCTTATTTTCAATACAACAGTAATTAATGACAAGATCAGAAGAATTCGACTGTTTTGTGTGTGTGTGTGTGTGTGTGTGTGTGTGTGTGTGTGTGTGTGTGTGTGTGTGTGTGCGTGTGTAGCCATATGTTGAATCAGTAATGAGTTACAGGCCTGCAGCAGTTATACTGTGTGTGTGTGTGTGTGTGTGTGTGTGTGTGTGTGTATCCCACAGGCAACACAAGCTGTTAGTGAAGAAGATGCCTTCGGACACACACACACACACACACACACACACAGGCTGCTGACTGATGACTCTACACACAGTGAGACTCTTGAGCAGCTCTAAGTCTTATATAAACACAAATGTCTCCTACGGTGGCCCTAAAAGCTCAACGCACTGCAACTTGAGAAAACAAATGCAAACTGACTAAACGCAAATACAGCAATGCTGCAAGTAGAGATGATAGCAGAAAACTGTTTCAAGGGGACACTAAATAGTGATGACCACAGCTAGGACACGCAAAAAACCCTAAACATTTGAACTAATTTACTAACACCAGTTACGGATAGCCGACTTCATGATAAGAGTCACAAACCATGGCAAAAAAACAAGCATGTTCCAGCTGTGTGCATCATTTTATAGTGAACAACATAGACCTAGAACTGTTATGTTCATACAAGTAGGTGAAAAATAGGTGTATATATATATATAATGTTTGTTCACTGACAGATATTATAAAACAGGCAGCAGGATTCACCCTCTAATAATGTTAAATCATGAAATTGATGTGAATCAGTGGATTCACTGTTAGAAGCAAAAAGCCATCACTTTATAGTACAGATGAAGCCAGCAATGTTATATACGAAAAGGGCTAAGCTTTGAGTCATGACTTTTATGGAATGTGAATCAGACGTTTATTCAGAGATCAACATGTAAAAAAAGGTGCATGTCTGAAAGGGGTACAAGTCTTTTCTTATAAGATAGACTCTTTTTGTTAGTTTGAACAGCTAAAGTACGATGACTCTGGAGTCTGGTGTGTTTCTATCTGCACGTTTATGTTCAGTGTTGTCATAGTTTTGGGTTTTAGTTTTGTTAATTCCTGTATTAGGTTCAAAGAGTCCTTCCTTATATATCTTGTGTAACTTTACTTCCTGACTTTGTGAGCTTTCCTGTCAGTTTTGATTGTCTGCCCCACAATGATTAGTATTACCTATGTCTAGTTAGCCTCACCTCACTACTGTCTTTAGCTTGTGTTCCTTTGTTTCAGTGCTAGCTTGTTTTTGTCCCACAGTTAAGCATTTTCCTCCATGTTTCTGATAATGAATGACTGAGCAGCAAAAGGGTTAAATTATATGGTAATACAAAAGTGAATAAAGCATAAAATTAACTGTTAAATTAATGTAGTTAACCAAAGAAGCATAGATCTGGTATTTTACACACAATGTTGAAACAGGTTGGTATGTCAGTCTAGAGGAATGTGTCCAACGTGCAAATCCCATTATATATAAAAGTTTTACTTTGTTTTCTGTCTTTTTTAAGTCTTAGTAAGATAAACACAGAAGCTGTGCAAAGACTGATTTGGCTGTTCACATATGAAACAAATGCACCTCTTTCTTTGAAACAAGCCCTGTATCAGGATAAGCAATTTCTTTCTTTAATGTAAAATGTATTGATTTATATGTATTACTGAAAGATGTTTTGCTGTTGTCTTGTTAGTGACTGTGACAAGGCGTCAAAATGTTGCACAGGGGAAACAATTCACAGATGTTTTGGCTATTCCTTCTAGGGTTAGGGTTATTCGTGTGCAAGAGTTCCTCAGTTTCATGGTTGAGTCATTTTAACTGTTTACCAATGAGTGTCAATCAATTCATTACCAACAGGTGCATTTTGTGGCAATAAGTCGTCAAAGGCGTCCTCAACATAAAATCCCCTAGTCTATCAACCAGTGACAAAGATATATATCGATGCACAAAACTATATAGATTATACAAACAAAGAGCCAGGTGGGCAACTCTCAAACAATTTCCTGTCCTAAGATTTGACACTGAAAAGGAACAATCGCATTCATTTGGATGTGTTAACCCTTTTTGTACTATTTTTGAAAAAGAGAAATGTATAAATGAACCAATAAATTGTGTTATAATTTAATAACACATTTTGATAACTGATTGTTGTTTTCATGAAATATTAAATTGGAGTTTATTTATTATTTATTATTTGTTCTTCTAGCCTAAAGGCTTCACAACACTGCTGACGTGACTCAATCAGCTAGCTTGACACTCACTGGTTAGCTGGCTAGCAAGGTAGCATCTGCAGCTTTGTTATGGTAAATAAAAGGAAAGTAAAGAAAAGTTTGTGTTTATTTACAGCAGCAGCACAGTTACTTTGGCGTTGTTGTTCTTACTAACAGAAGTTGGCTGGCTAACTCTGGTCAAAGTTGTTGAGCTTGCTAAGAGAGGGCGGAGGCATGTGATTTGCTGAGGAGGGAGGAGGCGTTTATTTGTGACATCATCACTGTCATAAAAAATATTAAATAAAAGGTGACATTATGAAATACCTTTTGCATTGAGAAAATTGGACAAATAAAACAAAAAACTAAAATAAATAATAAATAATAATAATAATAAACTAAAATCCCACATTTTTGATAAATAAATATGAACTCAAACAGTTTTGGGTTATTATACATTTCTAATGTTTTCATATGATTATTTTGTGAATTTATTTATTTAATATTGGACATTTTGGTCCCAGACAGGCCCATACAAACTGTGAAACTATTTCCATATACCTTCCTCTCATTGTGTCTCTTATCCACACAGTCGAATATAAACAGGAAAACTTTGAATACACAACATGACCTGATAATGGGCAACGCGTCTATCTATGTTTGCAACAATGAGTCTCTGACCTCAGCTGTAACAGTTGTGTGGATGTGGATCAGAAGATGGATGGACAGATACGATGCGCCATCCTCCACTTTACAGGAGTTTAATTCATATCAGCTTCTTCCTGTCCCAAAGTCCTTAATGATGATGTCACATCCTGTCTGGAACAACAGCCATTGTGCTTCCCAGGAAGTGAACTTCCCACGAACAGTCTGTTCTTCCCACTCAAGGTCAGTCAGTGCAGTCTGACTCCAATACTGCAGTTCAACAGGACGGGTTAGCATAAAGTTTCATCATCATGACACTGCTGTGTGACTGTAACTCACCTGGCTTTCACATGCATCCTGGGTGATCCGATCACAAGAGGACAAACTAAGTACAGGTGTGAATGCACCCTAGATCATATTCGGAGGTGGTGCGGGCCCCATATGGCCACATTCTTTAAGCAGTGTGTCCTGGGCCACATTGAAGGACCGCCTACTCAAAGGATATCCTCTGCATAAGTGGAAGTAGAACCTAATTTTTGCACCAGTGATATTATATTAAAGTGTGACTTGAAACAACGTGGTGGACACGTACACACAAAACACGCTGTCTGATGTCCTCTGGCTGCTCTGCCTGCTCTGCCTCCACCTTATAAAATTATTGTCTACACCATGTAACCCATCCGCCATCTGAAACCAAAGGTCAAAGTTGAGTCATTTAAAATTGTAAGTTACATAACATTACCTTGCATTAAATATGTCATATAATGTACTTACTCAATCCAAACCATGATCTTTTCCTAAGCCTTACCAAGTAGTTTTTGTGCCTAAACCTAACCAAACTGTGACCATTTGACAACGTTAACCACATATTTAAAAAGGAGTTTCATACAGATGCTGAAGGCTACCTTGTGCGTCAAATATCGCTGTTTTTTCAGGCTTTGTAGAAACATTGGTGTTGGATCATACCTGGATCATACCCAGATAATCCAGTTGCCCTGCTTCTTACATGCCTCAGGTATCACCCATAAACACTGACTTTTGCAGGTATTTGATCATAAACCAAAGTATTGCACAAAATCTAATTATTTATTTAAGTTATTAATTAATTATTTAAGTGAATATTACATTAAAACTCAGATACTAGTGAAGTTGCTCCTGGTTCTCCTGACAAGCATTAGGAGAGGAAATCGCTGAATAGCATGTGCAATGTTAAAATCTCTATAGTTTTCATTGTATTAGTCTGTACTTTTTATTATGTATTGCATCATTAACTTTATTATTAACTCAGCTTTTACCACAGTCACAGACGATGATGCTCATATGCTGTCAGAGCCTGTCGCCATGTTGTTAAATTGTTTTAACAACAGTTCATACCGATAATGGGTTAATTTTTCACTGACTGTTTATTTGCAAAGCTGATGAGACTCGAAGTCGCAGATGAACTCTTCTGCTGTGTCAGTCTTAAATGAACATTGAGGGCTTTGTTCTGTCTGTTAACCTGCAGCTTCATTAAGCTAATGAGCATCAATTAATTATGTTAATGAGTTGCAGTTAAAATCTCTCCAGGAGGGAAACTGATAGTCTGTTAACGAGGTGAAGGGTGAGACACGATATGATTGGCTCAAACAGCCGTTAGAGAGTGTGTGTGTGTGTGTGTGTGTGTGTGTGTGTGTGTGTCTGTGTGTGTGTCTGTCTGGAGGGGGGCTTCATCCTGAATTTTATCTCTCTGTGGCCCTGAGTTGCTTATCTCTGACAACTACACACACACACACACACACACACACACACACACTCAAGACCTTGTACCACTGTGGTCTGCTGCCAGACAGGAAAAGGTACGTGTGTGTGTGTGTGTGTGTGTGTGTGTGTGTGTGTGTGTGTGTGTGTGTGTGTGTGTGTGTGTGTGTGTGTGTGTGTTGGATCCAGCTGTTGGCTTCATATCTGTGACCTCCTGAGGTGGGTGTGGGTGTGTGTTGGGGGAAGGAAGCTATAATGTGTTCACACCAATATCATCCCTAATGAAGCTCCAGCATGTGTGTGTGTGGGACATGTATAACCAGATAACTCATGTTATGGGCACATAAATCTGTTCAAACAGTCACATTGTGGGGACTTACCTTCCTTTTGGGGACAAAAACACAAATCCCCATAACGTAAATCATTACATTTTAGGGTGAAGACTCTTTATAAGGTTAGGGTAAGGCAAGTAGAGGTTATGGTTAGGGTAAGTCTCCAGGAAATTAATGGAAGTCAATGTAATGTCCTGTGATTTGAAGGAAACACGACTGTGTGTGTGTGTGTGTTGGATCCAGTTGTTGACTTCATCTGTGACCTCCTGCGGTGTGTGTGGGTGGGTGTGTGTTGGGAAGGAAGCCTTAATGGGTTCACACTAATATCATCCCTAATGAAGCTCCTGTGTGTGTGTGTGTGTGTGTGTGTGTGTGTGTGAGAGAGAGAGAGACAGACAGATGGAGGACATCCTACTTTTATGTGGAATGAAGTCAGAAGTCAGATGCGTGTTGGCAAATGCATTTTTGCCATGAAAGTAAGAGAATTGACCTTCATTTTGACAAATTAGGTTGTTTTCACTGACTATAAATTGTCCTTAGGTGTGCGTGTGCATGGTTGTTTGTCTATATGTGGCCCTGCGATGGACTGTCCAGGGTGTACCCCGCCTTTCGGCCGATGTCAGCTGGGATTGGCTCCAGCCCCCAGTGACCCTGTGCACAGGATAAGCGGTTGACGATGGATGAATGGATGGATGGAGGTTGTTTTCACCAACTGGGACGCTCTTATATTCATTCAAGCTCTTGTTTGGGATGGAAAATGATGATGTCAGCGTAAAAACAAAGGCTGCAGTGTGAGGTCTTTTTAAGGCTTTAACGGCAAAACACACACACACACACACACACATTAACAGCTGTGTTGTCTCCCGTAGCTATCTCACTGGTTTCCAACTGTTGGTGATTCATTAACAGACTCTGCTGGAAGCTCTTTCTCCTGACGTGATGCTTTGTGTTAGGACTCTTCTCATATGTCCGTCCTCTAAACTGTATCCCGTTATGCTTTGACATCTGATGCACACAATCTTTAGTTCTTCATGTAAACAGAGCTACTCAAAAGGAAGTGACATAATTGGTGTGTCCCTGGCCCAAGTTCTTTGGATGTATAAAACCTCTTAAACCCCGCCAGGGCGCCTGCATTAGCTGCTTCTAAGCTGCTAACACCGTGCATACAAATATTAATCTTTAAACTTACGATCAGTATGAACATGCCACACATCGTTGGATCAGTTAGATTCTCCACAATTCTATCATTCAGTTCATTTAACAGAAACAACAAGAGAACAAGAGATCAACAACAGCATGGTACAAGAGAGAGAGAGAAAAAAGGTGCCGACTCCCATTACATTTGAAGCACTCGTTAAAGGGATACTTTGTCATTCTTATCCCATACACTTTTGTTTTATATTCGGCGAATATTTCCTCATGGGTAGGTAGCTCTGTGTTTTTCGTGTGCTCTGAAAAAAAATCCTGTTTTCCCTACACAGCCCCTGAGTGTGTAAATTGAGCACAAACAAAGCTGCTCGGAGCGAGCAGCAGGTGGCGGTGGCGCTCTCGAAGCAGTGGGAGAGAGAATGTAAACAAACAGCGGTACATTCGAACATGCTGGACTTCTTACGAGACTTTAGCAGTGAAGATGACAGAAACAGCCACAGAGGGAAAGGTCTGAGGAATAGTGAGACAAGTTATATGACCAGGCGAGGGGAAGGCCTGTGTTAAAATCTGTGAGGGGTTTCAATGCTGGATAAATCTACGAGATTAGAAAGGAACGAAAACCAATGCTGAGGTTGCTCTGTTTCTGTCACCTGCTGGACAGGTGAGTAGGCTAACGTTAGCTTTGCTGTTCCACATAAACGACAGGTTCAGTATTATTGTCTTGTCTGTCTGTTGTCATGTTTGTGATGATCCCAGCTGGTTAGCTTTGTTAGCTTTGCCGTAGCGGTCAGTATGTGTGCGGTAGAGTAGAAATAGACGGAGCGCGTGTGTGAACAGTGCCCCGGCGAATAGAGAGAAGCGGGTTAGCAGTGAGACTTGTTTAGCAG
>NC_060156.1:20480662-20502927 GCF_021292245.1 Micropterus dolomieu | reverse complement strand
CTCGAAGCAGTGGGAGAGAGAATGTAAACAAACAGCGGTACATTCGAACATGCTGGACTTCTTACGAGACTTTAGCAGTGAAGATGACAGAAACAGCCACAGAGGGAAAGGTCTGAGGAATAGTGAGACAAGTTATATGACCAGGCGAGGGGAAGGCCTGTGTTAAAATCTGTGAGGGGTTTCAATGCTGGATAAATCTACGAGATTAGAAAGGAACGAAAACCAATGCTGAGGTTGCTCTGTTTCTGTCACCTGCTGGACAGGTGAGTAGGCTAACGTTAGCTTTGCTGTTCCACATAAACGACAGGTTCAGTATTATTGTCTTGTCTGTCTGTTGTCATGTTTGTGATGATCCCAGCTGGTTAGCTTTGTTAGCTTTGCCGTAGCGGTAAGTATGTGTGCGGTAGAGTAGAAATAGACGGAGCGCGTGTGTGAACAGTGCCCCGGCGAATAGAGAGAAGCGGGTTAGCAGTGAGACTTGTTTAGCAGTAAATGTACAGTAGAAGTTCCAGAGGCCGGTGAATAAAGACTGCAGCTTCTCAGGACTAAAGAGGAGCTCCTTTGTGTTGCTGCGAACTGTTGAATAAAGAGTGAAGGAGGTTAGCCCCAAAGTTAGCTTTGACTTCGGCCCTTGAGATAAACAGTCGCTCCTGTACTTCCCAACTCTTATCAGTCACTGTCTTTTAGTACAAACTATTCCAAATAACTATACTATTATTCCTTTAGTGTGTAAGGGTCCACCAATCAAAAGAATCAAAACAGCTTTTCATAAAAATTAATCAAAGTTATAAATCCTGTCATGTGAAGGCCATCGCTCTCTGTCTGCTAACTTCTGCCACACTTCTCTCATCCTGCACTGTGTTGTTGTTTTCGTTACGCGTCTGCCTACAAAGTAAAACCGCATAAGCCGTCTGTTTGCGCTAGATCAAATGAATGACGTGTATTATTTGATCATTTTTTATTTTTAACAGTAAAATTCTGTTTGAAATAAATAAACTGTTTCATAGTAGTAGGGAATTAGTCATTTCATTTTTGTGCAATTAAAGGCCTGTCTCAAATAAAGGCAGGGCCAATTCAGGGATTTTAGCAAATAAAAGCCTGGGCTATTAATCAAAGTTTTATGGTAATTCCAACCATAAATAATATGATGACAGAATGTATGACTATTTTGGCTTCATACACTTCTGTAATAATGCATCTAAAAGTAACGTACCAGGTGAGGGACCCTGGGACAAAATCTTATCAAGAGTATGTCTAATTAGTGTCAGTATAGGGGTCCTTGACATGAAAAGGTTTAAGAACTACTGTTGTGGGACACAGAGTGAAAATGTTGGTTAATTATCCCCTCATTTAAATGATTACTACTACAAAGTCCAAAACCGTTTTGGATTTGTAATGAAGTTTGATCCTTACTAGCATGTACTTTATACAAGATGTTGTGCAATATTTAATATTAGACTAAGAGACTGGAATAATCTTCTTGACGTTTAAATCAGTCTGATTGCTCACGTGTGTGTGGGGTCACTCTGTTCGTGTCTTCCTGTAATGTGACCTACGTGCCTCCAGGACTTTAAACCCTTGACCGAAGACAGACCATAGTTCAGAGGGCTGACGCAGTTCAACAGTGAACTTACTACTGTTTGTCCTTCAGGAATCACAGGATCACATGGTGACCCGAATGCAACATGGCTTTCACATGACACACACACACAGGAATAGCCTCAGGATGGTCAGTCCGGCAAAACACTTTGGTCCAGAGCAACATCTACTGAGCTCAAAACACTATTGTGGCTCTGTACATCCTCACACAGCTGCTAGCATGACTTTAGACTGTAAAGGGGCCGGTACACCCCAACAGTGCTGATTGTTAGATAGCTAAATGGCTTCGGAAACTCCCCACCCACACACGCCCTTCTGACATCACATTTGAGGGGGCTGCATCCATCAGTCTGAGTAATTCTAAAACCGGCAAATCAAAATTCACCCACTTCCATTCATTGGCCAGCTGTACGAAAGTAAGCAGGCTTTTTTCCTTTTTCACACAATTTTTCTCCCATCAGATTTTTGTGTAACAACACAATCTGAATGTCTTTCAAGAGAGGCCATCTCCCCCTGTCTACCAATAAAGTTAAACCATTATTGTGTTCAAAAGTGTTGAAATTAAACGCAGCAGGAAACACTGCGGACTGACTGTACAGTGTGTGTGTGTGTGTGTGTGAGACAGCTTATAGTTGGGTGCGGTGAGGTTTTGTGTGTTTTTATTTTTTACTAAGAAATTTTGGGGCAATATGTCTGAGGTTTGAAAAACTGTATTAGTCAGATACAGTCAGAGGTCAAAGGTCACCACACTGATTGCTGCTTCCTTTATTTGTTAATAAGTCTGTAACTTGACTGCACCAAACTTCTTTGCTTTTTGACGATGAGGCAATATGGTGTTCTGCTGTTGCTGGGGAAGTTTTGGCACCCGTTGCCCCCAGTAACAGTTTCGCTCATCGTTTTTCCGCCTCACCCGCTTCCTGTTGTCACAGGAAGTTCACCTCTGTCAAGGCCTCTCCTGTTTAAGGATGTCAAAATAAAAGCACTAAAGCTGACCTCCTGTCAAAATAAGAGTTTAGTCCTTCACCTCTGTCAGAGATAAAAACAACATCCTGGACACACACACACTCACACTCTTCCTGTCTCCCTTATCCTCTTACAACCACAAACTGTAACTCCATCTTCGTTTGTTAAAACAGAGGTAAATGAGGAAAGCCACACCCCTGCTTGCTCCTGATTGGTGGACAGAAAGAGGGTCACTGTGACATCGCCAGCTGAGGCCATTAATTTGTTTATACAGATAAAAGTAAGGAGGCTCGACAGACAGGAAATCTCTTAGAGACAAGTCCCAAACACAATACGCCTCTGTACAAGGATGTGCATCTTCAATCAAATCTAAAATTAAAACTGTAGTAGATTCTTTTGGGATTTATTTAATGGTGTTAAGTATGGTCTGCACTGAATTTGTTCTCAAGTTGAATATCAGGAATTGAGAAACATTTTGGGAAATACAGTACGCTCGCTCTTTGCTGAGAATTAGATGAGATTTATACCGCTCTCATGTCTGGTTAGCTTGGCTTAGCTTAAAGACTGGAAGCTCTCTCCAAAGGTAACAAAATCCACCTACCAGCACCTCTAAAGCTCACTATTTCACACAACACAAACATGTAAAAACAGCAAGTTGTGGGTTTTATAGGGGATTATGTGCTGGACTATTTATTGGACCTCAAAGCTAATGAAATGTTTTTTGGTTAACGCTCAGTTGCTACTGTTTGTAGTAAGCTATTTAGCTGGACATGCTAATGTTTGCAACGTTACGTTACAGCAGAGAACACGTTATTTAATCCATTCCTTCCACTTTTGGTTTTGGAAGGGCTTTTAAAAAATACCACAACTCTCATTAAAAGTATCTCTCTTACTATAGCTCCATGCTCCAAAGAGCCTTGCCTAGTTATGGTAGGTTTTAGTTATATGAGCTATAATTAGACAGTCACTGCTCAGAGGAGGGTTTAGCGAACGGCCAGTTGCTTCACAGCTTCTCACAGGAGTTCTTGTATTATAAGGACTTAACAAGTCAGTCTTTATTTGTATAGATTAACAGAAAACACACACACTTATTGAGGCAACAAAGTATTATTTGTTCACAATATACATACAGCTAAATATTTACTTTGGTTTATTCGATGGTGAGTTTTGTTTACACTGCAGAGTGTTATTTTTAAAACCTTACCGATCAGATCAGATCATCTCAAACATCAAACATGATGTTTGTTAAGTGCTTTCCTGATAGCAGCTCTACTATTCATTCATATCCCAAACAACAAGGAAGTATTCTCAACCAGCTGACAGCTGCACTCTCTGCATGTGTGTGTGTGTGTGTGTGTGTGTGTGTGTGTGTGTGTGTGTGTGCGTGTATGTGTGTGTGTGTCTGTACGTGTGCATAAATCTCCATCGTAACCAGTTTCCAGAGTTTCCATTCTGCTGTTTTTTTTCCTGGTTAAAATAAACAAAAAGGAAGTGAGAGACAGAATGGCAGGAATGGGACATCCTGTGAGGGGAGATCCCCAGTAATGTATCCTCCAATCAAAGACTAGAGCTGGAGTGATGTCATTTCCTATTGCCTCAGTGCCATCGGAGGGAGACTCTGAAAACTGCAGCTTGTTTCTATAAAAAAAAAAGGCTTTCTGCAGTCAGAGTGTGTGAACGCTGCAGTGAGTGGACAGAGAGGACTGAGACATTTTGGTTTGTACAACACACACACACACACACACACACACCATTTATGCAAATGGTGGTTTTACTCCTTACCACTGTAAAGTCTGTGTTGATTAAACGATGTTGTTTGTTGTTTGTTGTTTTCATCGTGGTTGCCAGTAGCGATGTTGACATCAGGAACCAGAACATCTGGCATAACTGGAGGCATTGCTACAGCAACACAAACCCACAACGCCTCTGGAGCAAAACAGCTGTTCTTTCCAGGGGCGAGAGACTTAAAGAAAGACAGACAGACAGACAGACAGACAGACAGAGAGAGAGAGAGACACAGTCTGAGGCAATAAGTTGTTGGGCCTGTATAGACGTAGAAGTTCCCATTAAGAAAAGATCACTCACTGCACTTGCTTGGCATTTGTATTTATTATTTTACCCAGAAATTCTCATGTTTTCTTTGTGCCCGGTTTAGTGGTAATCCAGCCTTGACTCAGTATTTTCCTGTTTTTGTTTTGTAGATCAATACAAATCCAGGAATTTTTTAACGTTAAGTTTAAATATTAAAAAGCAAGTGAAATTCAGATTTTTGCACAAAATCCCTGCATAAATACTATGTAGAGTAAACATTTAATGTCTTGTTTATTTTACAAGAGGGACTCTTGCTAAGTGGCCCCTTAACCCACAATCCTACGGGAAAAACACACACAGATGATGGATGGTTGGATGGATCAATCAGCAAACTGATCAGGATTTATTTGCTGAAAACTGCTAAAGATATGATGAATCATATGTATCTGTGTGCTGACTGATTTTGCTGGAAGCCATGTTAGTTTGACACCAGTGGCCTGTACTACGAAGCGGGGTAACTGGCTTGTCCAGGTAACTTCAGGAGTAACTTTGTGACGTCGGGTGATTAACCCGTACTACGAAAGTTGGATAGGTGTTACCCAAGGTCTGTTGCCATGGCAGTTTACGCTGTTTCTCTAAACTGCGCAAGCGCATTGCACTTTACTGCCTTTTTAATACGGCTATGTTTACATACTTGTCGCAGTTGATTGGGTAACCACTCTGACATGGCCACCAAACGGGAGAAAACATACCTCAAAGCCAATTGCGCAATGTTGCACACTGTTTCGAGGAAAGATGTTATTCAATCCAATAACGTAGCAAACCGACGCAAAATGTTTTGACATTGAACTTGCCCCAAGTGTGTATATTCAATTGACTGCACCTGAGAGGAACAATGATAATAATTTTTAAAAGCATCAGTTAAACACCCCGCGACCCTGTACACAGGATAAGCAGTTGACGATGGATGGATGGATGGATCAGTTAAACACATGCATATAGTAGAATATGTGAGCTAGGACCATAAAACAAAGGTGTAAAGAAAAGTGATAAAATAAGTGATAAAATATATCAATGAAAATTGTAAAAAAAAATACTTGTGAAAGGTGTTTTAAAAAACAAGACAGACAGAATAAAAACATGACACTTCTCATGATTGCTGAGGGGGGGTGATCTTTTACTCCAGAACAGATTTATGTCATCATTTTCCTCCAGCAGACCGACGAGCTTCCTCACTGCCCGCAGAGGAACATATCAATACGCACTGCTGGAAAATCTAGTTTCACTGAATTAGCTGTGCGATGAAGTCATGAGAGTTCACAGAGAAGAGAAACACAGACAGACAGACAAACATTGAAGTCAAAGTGAAATATGAATCAGGACCTACAGTGTGTGTGTATGTGTGTGTGTGTGTGCAAATACCATTTCTAATTAAAGTTTAAATTTGTCCTTCCTGTCCAGCGTTCCCATGGTGAACGTGGGAGAGACTGAGGGACTGTTTGATTGTCTAGCAACACACAAATACACTGTACATTCACACAATCAGCAGATAAAAAGGAGAATAAGATACTTTTTGTTTTGCTGTATTGTTTTATTCTGTAATATTTAGCAGTTAATAATCAGAAATAAGGTAATTCTCAGGGTAAAATAAAGTATAAAGGCAGAATTTAAAGTTTAACTTCCATAGAATCTACTTTTTTATTCAAATCTATTTTCTATGACCATTATTTCTCAACATAAATACCTAAATGCTGTTTTAAAAGCCTATCAGGAATTGGAACCTTTAAAGTGACTATAATCCGTATTTTTATATTAACAATTTTCAAAATGACAATGTAAAAACAATGTGAAAGGGATCACTCGTAGTGAAGAACTTACCCTGTGAAGTCATGGAGATCTAAATAAATTTCAAATAACAAATGAACTTCTGCTTACATTTCACTTCATTATATAATGGGCATTTTCTGGTTAAATCTGAGAGAAGCTGTACAGAAAATATACAGAACAGTGTGTGTGTGTGAGTGTGTGTGGATGGTGTTTCAGCTCTATTGTTCTGTTTTGTCCCAGATCTGACAAAGCTAACTGTATTAATTATGAGGAGGCTAACAAACACACACACACACACACACACGGTGCAGTGTTTAGTTGTTGGACAGCAGAATGGAGCTCTGTTGTCACATCTGCAGCTCTCTGCATTTTTCTCCTCACGGAGTTCGAAGGTTATTCCACCACTGGGAGGTCAGAGGTCAAAGGTCACCTCCTCCTATAGTCCCACAGCCGCTCCTCCTTCTCTGATGTCTTAAAGCTTAAACTTGAGCCTCGGTCTGACTGCAGTTTATGTTCCTCTTTGTGAGAAAAGAAAGAACTGTTTATTCATCATCTAAGCGAAGAAAAGACATGTAACATACTGAGTAGGATATACTGTAGTAGGGTGTCTAATTATGACAGTTAACGGTTAAATAAACAGACGATGAGCAGCAGAGACTGAGGATGAGCAGACCTGTTTAGTTTCCCTGTGAATCCAGATACAGACATTCTTTCTTGTGCTCAAACGTGATTTCAGAAATCAAAGAACACGGAGGCAGACTGTCGTCGTCTGTCGCACTTGTGTGTGGTATGTTTTGGACAGAAAAAAAACCCAACTGTGGATGAACTCATGGCTCAGGAGAGGGAATCAGCATGGTTTATAAATTTTATAGCACGAGGGAATAAACAAGTATGGTATAAATACTGTGAAAAAGTTTTGTACTCGTGAAAATGTTTTGTACTTGTACATTCAAATGTTTGAACGTGTGAAAATGTTTTGTACTCGTGAAAATGTTTTGTACTCGTGAAAATGTTTTGTACTTGTACATTCAAAAATTTGAATGTGTGGAGAAGGTTTGTACTTGTGAAAATCTTTTTAGCTGTGTGGAAGTGTTTGAATGTGTATCTGAATATCTGAAAAACCCAAAGTTTACAGGTACGGATCGATTCTACTGGTACAAAACAAACCTACAGTTACAATTACTTCTGTCCCACATTCGACACATTCTACTGAATAACTTATCTGGGATGCTCTGATTGCTCTGATACTTATTCCATAAACAACACGTTGATGACTTTTCCCGGTCATTTCGCTCTCCGTGGCTACTGCAGGTTTCTGCATAATATTCCATCGCTGTCCCTTTGACAATACAGGAAATGATCGGAGTCTTCACGATTCCAAATCTTAAACTTGACAGATTATTTCTGTAAACCCCTTACACTACAACCCACCTTTGATTAGGAACACCTGAAGTTGCCTATTTACAGATCCAGCAGTGACAGAGCAACACGATCATCCCATCATGTTTGGGTCCCCGAATGAATATAGGTCCATTGTTCAATCTCCTTTTTAGCTCTGTCCACCAAGTCCTGAGGGAAATGTCTGTCTCTTCAGATAGGCACTGACTTTGATTTGTCACTGTTTGATGCTGTACAGTGGGTTTTAGAGATGTTTCTGTTTTTTCATTGACACTATGAGAGTGATGACACTGGATAAAAACTGTAAAGATTTTGGTCGTAAAAGCAAAACAAAGTCTGTACTTTCTTTCTCAGCTGGCTGAAGTTGGATGCAGCTAAAAACTGTCACACCAAACAAACTAAAAATGTGAAAATTACTAATAAAAGATTGGAAACACAGCACAATACCTACAGTCAGAGGCCAAGGGTCACATATGAGCTACAGTCAGTGATGCCAACAACAGATACAGAAGTAGAACTCTCCGCATCACACACTTGTCGTATCTACATTTGGCAACAGCATCATCTATAGGCTAACCATGCTGGACAACAGCATTATTAGGAGTCACCTTAGGCTCGACAGCACCATCTTGAGTTCCTGGCATGCTTGATGGAATCATCTGGAGTCCCACTATGATCGATAACAGCACCATCAAAAGACCCACTGTGCATGACAGCGCCACGTGGATGCTCCCACAGTGCTCAACTGCACTATTGGGAGTCCCGCCATAATTGACAGCACCATTAGGAGTCCTGGTGTGCTCCACAACAATCTGTTGTCCCACTGTGCTTAAAAACTGCACCATTAAGAACCCATGTATAGCATGAATTTTGTTTGTTTTGGTATGACAGTGGAAGCTTATGGACCAACAAGCCTGTTACAAAAATACAGAAACATTTCTCTTAAATGCTGATCAACATTCAATTCAATTCAAGACCTTTATCTGTCTCAGAGGAGCGATTAGTTTTGCTGCAGTAGCAAACATCAATTAAAAATACAGGGTCAGATATATGGGTAAATAAATACCACATTAAAAATTTAAGTTCAAGGATGCCTTATGTGCAGATGTTATTCTGGAGGTTGACTGAAGTGGGAACCAGAAGGCAGCATCTTAAATTCTGCATGCAGGGGGTGAGAACACATGAAAGTCAAGCAAATTATAAAAAAACATCATCATCCCTCCCCCCCTCCCATTTTAGAAGAAACAAATGTGTGTAGGGTAGGAATATAAATGGCATCAGATTTTTTTGTAGTGGATCAAGCAGTGAAAACACTGGGTGATCTTTATTGATACATAATCATACAGTCAACATTTTACATATTGTCATATATATATATATATATGATATATATCATAGATTGTAAATACCCTCTACTTCACCCTGCTGACGAGGTAGATTGAAACATTAAAATGCTTCTTCTGCAACAGCATCTGTCAGAAAAACTAAGGAACTGATCACTGATTTTAGGAAAAAGGATCATCAGTGGAGCTGAGGTGGAGCAAGTGAACAGTTTTAGGTTCCTGGGAATCAGCATCACAGAGAACCTGATGTAGTCATCTCACATCTTCATGCTGATGAAGAAAGGTCAGAAATGACTATATTTTGTAAGGAAACTTCAGAAGGAAATTCTTGTCTGCTCCTACAGAGGAGCAATAGAAAGCATCCTGACCGCAAACATCATCCTGACTGGAAACATCACAAACTGGCAAGGGATGTGCAGGGCCAGGACCAGAGGGCTCTGCAGCGGGTGATTAAAACTGCTCAGAAGATCATTGGTACCCATCTCCCAAGCATCAGTGATATTGGTGAGGTGAGGTGCCTACCCAGAGCCCAAAGGATATTAACCCCAGCCACAGACTGTTCACACTGCTGCCATCTGGAAAGAGGTATAGAAGTATGGAGACTGCAGAGCAGCTTTTTCCCCCAGGCTCCGAGACTCTTAAATTCAAATTAATCATCAGCACTGCAGCATGCAATATTGTTTATTTCTGTTTATTCATTTTATCATTTTTCTATATATTGTAACTACAAGCTGCATTTCATTTTACAACCCTGTTGTAATATTTTATATTTTGAATATTTTTATAATGATTTTTTTTTTCAACTAATGTCTTTCTTTTGGGGTTTGGCAGATTGAAACAAGATCTTTTCTCAGTTCTCCCCCAATTCAATTCTCAGACAACTTCACTTTCCTAACAAAGACAAAAAGAAGTGAACACATCACACCAGTTCTCAGGCCTCTTGCCTGGCTTCCAGTGAGTCAGAGAATAGAGTTTAAAGTACAGCAAATTATTTTATAAATCTCTCAATGTCTCAAGACCAAAATCCATCTCTGACTATTATCTTTTACCATATGTACCATCTCAGGTCATCATAGTGGGCTAACTATTCCCAAAGTGCAAGCTAAACATGTAGAAGTGGCATTTAATTACTGTGCACCACATAGCTGGAGCAAACTTTCAGAGAATATTAGACTTGCTCCAACTCTGACCACATTTAAAGGCAGGTTGTAAATTCTGCAATGCTTTTCACTGAATCTTATATACTTGTCATGAAACATCTTGCCCTCCTATGCTGTATTATGCTGTTTCTCTTTCTAACTTTGAATTGCCTTTGTGTATGAAAATGTTATACAAATAAACTTGCCTTGTGTTGCCTATATGTTTGACCAGCACTGAAAGGGAAGTGTGCTCTAGAACTGGACCAAATTTACAACTTCTTTTTAAAGTAAGTGTTTTGCTGTGATAGCCTTATTTTGTATTCTTTGTTCTTCTACTCTTTAAGGATTAGGCTGACTGTTAAAGGCTTTAAGAACTCAGATTGAGTCATTAAACAAATATCAGCTGATTTTGATCAATTGGAGTATCTTTATCAGGCTGGAATATGCGTCCTCACAGGAATACAAACCTGCAGAGGTGTGTAACTGAAAAAAAGAATAAAGAGCAATGTGTGTGTGTGTGTTTGTGTGTGTGTGTGTGTATCCGCGCAGTATTTAAGCATGTTATACCAGTGGGACTGTATGAGACAATGCAGCATCATAATAACGGAACCATGTATTTATCACCTGCATTGTCAGCCGTGTGCGTGCATGTGTGTGCGCTCTCATTAATCACAGCAGTGGTGTTCCTCCAGCGGGATGCTCTGATCTCAGGAGGGGAACCATCTGTTGCTCAACACCTTTTATTCTTCTGTGGTGAGAAGAAACACTCTAAGTTAAACTCATTAAACATCAGAGATGATAAAACACTGAACATCGTCACCAAATCTGTTCTCACAGTGACTGCTGCAGGAAAAAATTAATGATTTTAAAGAGCGACAAGCAGATTGAATTTCTCACCGACTTTACACCTTTAGCTTTAAGGAAATGAGAAAAAAATGTATTCATATTTATTTGAATCCACACTAACACACCACTCCAAAGATATTATAATGAACACAATGGTAAATATTTTAGAAGACCTTCAAGAAAAAGCTGTAATAAAAGCCTTTTCATTTTCTTCATGCAGAGCAATTCAACTGTCAAATCTTAATATATATACAAAAAAATTATTTGGGGAAATAACATATTAACGGTCTTGCCAGACTGTCTTTGTAAATAGGAAGTTGTTCTTAAGTGTCCTGTCTGGTTAAATAAAGGTTCAATTAAAAAAATTATTTTTTTTTATTAAACTTCAAACATTTCAGCTATCTATCTTTAACATGGGACTCAAACCTCAGCCTCTGGAGGGAAAGTCCTTAGTTTACTTGACACAGCCATCCACCACCAATAATCCATCCGTATTATAGACTAATATTAATGATAAACAACAGATTAAAAAGTCAAACTTCTTTCCTACCCCAAATACAAGTTTGCTACACATAGAAATAAAAGCTAAATAAAAGAAAAAGTAATTTCATTTAAGTTTAAATGGCGTTTTTTTATTATGCCTGAGTTTAGGGGGTACTGCAGCCCACTCAGCACCCCGACTTTCTGCCTCCATGTCAGCATCAATAATCATGGCAATCTAATAGCTGTTGAGATATTTTACTCAGGACCAAAAAACACATCATGTTGCTAGTGTGCTGCACTGCTTATTCCTACCAAAAAAAGTATATTAGAGGGTAACAAATCTGCAGTGACATCAAAAGTCAGAGACAGAGAAGAGGTCTGCAGCTTGAACTCAACTTAAACTGTTTTAGTGAAAACTAAAGCAAGGCCTCCCCCTAGTTTCAGACCCATGGTGGAAGCACCTGCTGACCTGCTAGAGATGTAGTACACAAGAGAACCAGGGAAGTAAGGAAAAAGTAAGAAATTAATTTTGAATTTATATATTAAACACAGTGTCACGCTGTGGTTTTAATTAGCAATGTCACATGAAACGTTTAATTACAAAATGTTATTTACTTGTTCCCATTTTGATGATACGATGTCTCCCCCTGGTGCCATGACCTGGATCAAAAGTGGATTTGTGACTGGTCATGCATGCTCTGTCCTTTATATGTGCATAGCAAACTGATTGATATTTTGTATTATGATCGGGTTGACATTTCAGGTATATGTAGACTGCTTTGAACTCCAGCCTTCCTTCTTTGCACATATTGTCCTTCTTGTTCATGCTTACAATGCAGGTTTACACACACACACACACACACACACACACACACACACACACACACACACACACACACACACACACTTCTTCTGTTGCAGCTGGCATCCACAGTGTTGCATTACTGCCATCTTCTGGATTTACTTCACTCCCATAGTGTGCAGTTTGTCAGATATTTCCCACAGTGGTGTTCTCTTTAGGCAGTAGTGGAAGAAGTACTCATATATTTTACTTAAGTAAAAGTAGCAGTACCACTCTTAACAAATCATATATTCGAGATTTCACATAAGTGAAAATACAAAAGTATTAAAAGAGAAATGTACTTATTGGGCAAAACTGTCACTTTCAGAGAGTTGCATTATTATATCTATCATACATTTGTTCATTAGGCTATTAAAGAGTTACTAAGTGGTTAGTAAATTACCATTATGTTTTTATTTCCGTAGAATGAGCCATTTCTATCTACACACATCACTCATCCCCTTACATGGAAGTCGCCATGTTGCACTGCCATGTTTCTACAGTACCCCAAACAGACAAACTGCTTTAGAGTGTGTTTCATCACTACGTTGAACATGTATGAAGAAGAAGAAGTAGGACACCAAGGGGCCCGGGGGCTCTCACATTGTAAGCACTAAGGCCCCTGGTGTTCAACTTCCTTAGGAAGTCTTGGGCCATGCACAGCGCACAGCCTGTGGGTTGGAGGTCCCCTGGCAGTCCGAGGCCCCAGGGCAATGGCCCTACTGGCCCAGTCTATAGTCCAGCCTTGCTTTACATTAATGCATTAATTAAAAATATTATTTAGAATTAAAAATCTAATGATTTAATATATAATAGTCTAGTAGCCGCATTATACTTAAATGCTTATACTTAAGTAAGATTTTCAATTTGGTGGTACTGGTACTTTTACTTAAGTAATGTATCTGAAAACTTCCTCCACCCGGACGGTTTATCTGCCTCCATTTCCCATCATGCCCCTCGGCGATTTCTCCGGAAGAAAACCTCCGTTTTTCCTCTTCCACTTCCTCTTTCCGTCAACGGAGTTTAGGTAGGACAGCTACCGTCTGATTCCCTTCCTTAAATCTGCGCTAAATCATGCTTTTATTAATTCATCCACTTTAAACAAACAGTTATAAATGTCCATCAAATGTATAAGAATAATAGCTACTGAGTATTTTAACGCCAGACGTGTGTTTTTAAGCGTTTTTGCGGGTCTGTGTGGCTCATTGATGATATGGCGCTGGAACAGCGGTGTGTAACAGCTGAAAGGCCGGTAGCAGTTACAGACGGATCTGTGTTTGATATGGACCATGTAGAGAAGCTAGACAAGGAGATGTGTCTGTTATATAAAACTGTCAGTTTCATATAAAGTTCTGTCAAACCAAAGGCCACTGCGTACCGTGACATTAACATAAGCTAGTAAGTTACGGGGATACCTTGCTAAGCTAATGTTAGCTTAACGTTACAACTTAAGACCGTTGTAGAAACGTAAGGTAACGTTATATTAATAGTCCTTTGACTTTATCTCACACCTAACATGGCGGTGTAAGTTACCTTTACTCAAGAAGACGAAAGTGTTAAACAACAGTAACTTAGTATTAGCCACATGCCTCAGAGTTAGCACTCACATGTCAAGCGAGTGAATAACGCCAACTTGTCTGTTTCAGTACACGATGGGACGTGTGATCAGGGGACAGAGAAAAGGTGCGGGCTCCGTGTTCAAAGCCCACATCAAGCACAGGAAAGGTGCTGCTAAACTCCGTCACATTGACTTCGCTGAACGCCATGGTTACATCAAGGGGATCGTGAAGGTAATTGTTGAACTCCTACCACTGTGTTTTTGGGAGCAGGTCAAAGTCATGCTGGTTTGTTGTTGGTGTGTTTCCATTGTGACATTGTTTTCCTCTGGTGGTCTTTATACCTTCTCTCAGGATATTATCCATGACCCCGGCCGTGGCGCTCCCCTGGCCAAGGTGGCCTTCCGTGACCCATACCGCTTCAAGAAGAGGACAGAGCTCTTCATCGCTGCTGAAGGCATCCACACCGGACAGTTCATCTACTGTGGCAAGAAGGGTAAGAAGTTGAAAGTAGACTTAAAGAACACTTAAAGGTGGTTCTTACTCCTACCCCGACCCAGCACTAACATAAAGCCCCTGTGGACATGTAACATTTCTGGCTTCATTCACAAGTTTAATAATGGCTGTTGGACTTAGAAATATTGGTCTCTGTTATGTAAATGATCCAAGATGGTTTCAACATGATATCAATACAGACACAGTTGTATTACTTGCACAATATCAAGTCATGTAATTCAAAACTAATTTTGCGTCAACATTTAACTCTGTAAACAAATGATCCATTTAAGTGTGACATTGCAAGTGTCGCACAGATGTTATGTCTGTTCTAAGATTACAGTTAAAATGTTTACAGGAAAGTGTCCTTGAGGGTCTATCAAAACATGACTGACATGTGAAATTGCCACTGCCTGTTTAATAATGAAATAACTGTTCTAAAAGAAATAGAATAGTTAGCTGTAAAATGGTGTTAAGTGTCTCCTTTAGTCCTTGATTTGAAGTTGAAACATTTCGAGCCAGGTTGGCTTTATCTCATTGTGCAGCATTTGTGGGGTGTTTGCCATCTTTCAATTGGCTTTGTGTGCATTTATGCTGCCTCAGATTATATATTGTACACATGTTTACACTGGACCCAATTTTGTCAGCCTACATGAATTGGCATCAATAGTAGTGAAATAGGATTGTCAGAATACTGTCAGAAAAACAGATTGTTATTTAAAATGCAGTGCTTCGAAAAAGGTTAAATTACACATAACATTGATAGTGTTTCAGCATTAAGCCCTTACTATGTTTTATCCCCACAGCTCAGCTGAACATTGGCAATGTCCTGCCTGTTGGCACAATGCCTGAGGGAACCATCATCTGCTGCCTGGAGGAGAAGCCCGGCGACAGAGGCAAGCTGGCCCGCGCTTCAGGAAACTACGCCACAGTCATCTCCCACAACCCTGAGACCAGGAAGTCCAGAGTCAAGCTGCCCTCAGGCTCTAAGAAGGTCATCTCCTCTGCAAACAGAGCTGTTGTTGGTAAGGACTTTAATGTCTGGCCGAACTGATGTTTTCTCATCGCCATTATGACCTACTTTGATAACTAACACTGTCTGTAGTGCAACAGACTGTGTAGTTATCCAATTAAGGTTAAAGTCAAGGGCAACTGGACTTGGTTGAAGATCTTCAACTCTTGACTTTAACCCTCTTTGGATAACTATGACCTGGATGACTGAGAATCTTCACAGACATGCTGTGTAGATATAAGTTAGTTGGGTGTTTGTGAACTGAAGAATGTGATTGTGTGATGTGAGAATGTGATGTGTACTAGCACACTTTTTGAGCAACCCTGTTTCGTTTGTTTAAAGGTGTGGTAGCTGGAGGTGGTCGTATTGACAAGCCCATCCTGAAGGCTGGTCGTGCCTACCATAAGTACAAGGCCAAGAGGAACTGCTGGCCACGTGTCCGTGGTGTGGCTATGAACGTAAGTGAACGTACTGCAACTATGTTATTCATGATGCAAAGCAGGTAAAACTGATTCTAAGGAACTCAAGAATAATTGTCTACGCAGTAGTGAGAGAGAGGAGGTCCAGCTGCTGGATCGGAGTGCTTGAAAACATGGTTCAATAGCAGTTTTGTCCAGCAAGGCAACACTGACAAGAGGATTTTTTCTTGAACCTTTTTAAAGAATTTTTGAGAGAGGGAACTTAACACTTTACTAATTGGATTGTGTGGTTCAACATGAAAATCTTTGTCCAAATTTGTATCAACTTGATCCAGTTTGTGACATTAATGTCTTTTTTTAAAATGTAATCACGGCTCACCAAATGGATGGTGTGATGTTGGTGGATTCCTAGAGCTTAGAATATAATGAAAGGATGAGATGCTTTCACTTGCCACAGTGAAGTATTTAAGACATTTATTCTCTATAGCTTGTGTTGTGCCAGTTTCTGCACACTGGAAATAAGTATTGAGCAGATTAGATGTTGTCTTTTGGTGTAAGTTAATGCGTGACACTGAAAAGAAGGAGAAAGTTTAAGGCCGGGATATTGTTGCCTGGCTGGACTTAACTGCAAAATAATTTATGGTTCCTGGACTGACTTTTTTTAATTAATTTACTTTTTTGTCCCCACAGCCCGTTGAGCATCCCTTCGGTGGTGGTAACCATCAGCATATTGGCAAACCCTCAACAATCAGGAGGGATGCACCTGCTGGTCGCAAGGTCGGTCTTATTGCTGCCCGTCGTACAGGCAGACTGCGCGGAACAAAGACCGTACAGGAGAAGGAGAACTAAATCTGACTTTCTTGATAATAAAAACGTGTTCCAAAGATTCTGCTCTCATTGCTTCCTTTCTGGGTCCACACACAAAAAGGTCAACTGTAGGACAGATTGGTGGACGTTTGATATTGTGGTGGGAAAATTATCAGGTAGATAATGCATAAATAATAGGCTTTAAGTAGGTAGATCATAAGTAAGTAATGAATTACATTGATCAAAAAAATAAAGGTAAGACTTAAAGAACACAATGTAACTCCAAGTCAATCACACTCCTGTGAAATCAAACTGTCCACTTAGGAAACAACACTGATTGACAATCAATTTCACTTGCTGTTGTGCAAATGGATTAGAGAACAGGTGGAAATTATAGGCAATTAGCAAGACATCCCCAATAAAGTAGTGGTTCTGCAGGTGGTGACCACAGACCACTTCTCAGTTCCTATGCTTCCTGGCTGATGTTTTGGTCACTTTTGAATGCTGGCGGTGCTTTCACTCTAGTGGTAGCATGAGACGGAGTCTACAACCCACACAAGTGGCTCAGGTAGTGCAGCTCATCCAGGATGGCACATCAATGCGAGCTGTAGCAAGAAGGTTTGCCGTGTCTGTCAGCGTAGTGTCCAGAGCACGGAGGCGCTACCAGGAGACAGGCCAGTACATCAGGAGATGTGGAGGAGGCCGTAGGAGGGCAACAACCCAGCAGCAGGACCGCTACCTCCGCCTTTGTGAAAGGAGGAGCAGGAGGAGCACTGCCAGAGCCCTGCAAAATGACCTCCAGCAGGCCACAAATGTGCATGTGTCGGCTCAAACGGTCAGAAACAGACTCCATGAGTGTGGTATGAGGGCCCGACGTCCACAGGTGGGGGTTGTGCTTACAGCCCAACACCGTGTAGGATGTTTGGCATTTGCCAGAGATTGGCAAATTCACCACTGGCGCCCTGTGCTCTTCACAGGTGAAAGCAGGTTTACACTGAGCACATATGACAGACGTGACAGAGTCTGGAGACACCGTGGAGAACGTTCTGCTGCCTGCAACATCCTCCAGCATGACCGGTTTGGCGGTGGGTCAGTAATGGTGTGGGGTGGCATTTCTTTGGGGGGCCGCACAGCCCTCCATGTGCTCGCCAGAGGTAGCCTGACTGCCATTAGGTACTGAGATGAGATCCTCAGACCCCTTGTGAGACCATATGCTGGTGAGGTTGGCCCTGGGTTCCTCCTAATGCAAGACAATGCTAGACCTCATGTGGCTGGAGTGTGTCAGCAGTTCCTGCAAGAGGAAGGCATTGATGCTATGGACTGGCCCGCCCGTTCCCCAGACCTGAATCCAACTGAGCACATCTGGGACATCATATCTGGCTCCATCCACCAACGCCACGTTGCACCACAGACTGTCCAGGAGTTGGCAGATGCTTTAGTCCAGGTCTGGGAGGAGATCCCTCAGGAGACCATCCGCCTCCTCATCAGGAGCATGCCCAGGCGTTGTAGGGAGGTCATACAGGCACGTGGAGGCCACACACACTACTGAGCCTCATTCTGACTTGTTTTAAGGACATTACATCAAAGTTGGATCGGTCTGTAGTGTGGTTTTCCACTTTGATTTTGAGTGTGACTCCAAATCCAGACCTCCATGGGTTGATAAATTTGATTTCCATTGATCATTTTTGTGTGATTTTGTTATCAGCACCTTCAACTATGTAAAGAAAGGAGTATTTAATGAGATTATTTCATTCATTCAGATCTTCGATGTGTTATTTTAGTGTTCCCTTTATTTTTTTGAGCAGTGTATTATGAATTCCTTTTAGCTCAGGGTCCTATTGTTAATGCTCACTGTCATGGCTTACTGGGACACTTGAATAGAAACTAACAGCTGTGCTTTTCCTACTATGATGACTCAATGTTGGCAGTGAAAGTTTTTATCTTGCATACCACAAAACAAAAAATGGCAAATTGCTCATTCCTGCTACACAAATGGGGGATTTTATTTACAGTATATGAAACAGACTAGTTTGTGGGGTTTTTGGCTGTTGTAAGTAAGCTGTTAAACAAATTATACCTGGTGATGTGCAGTTGATGCTGATAACTGAAAAGCTGATTGGAAAACAAATAAGCCCATGACCATCGGCTAATGATTTTAAGTACCACAAAGCAGACTATAACCTCATCACCTCTGCAACATAAAATTACCTGTATAATCTTAATGGAGGTCAAAGAATTCCATTAGACTGCAGCACTAAAGTGCACCTGATAAATTAGTCTCACGATGTAACGGCAGAATATTCACTGGAATACACAGTACTTATATATATATACACAGAAAACCACAGACTAAAGCCCCAAAAACGACCATGGAATTGAATCCACACATTATAAACCTAATGAATACTGGATTTGTTGTAATAATTCTGACTTTTATATTTGCTAGTACCTAATAAACTAGTAACTGAGTGTACAGTCCATGATGTACACTAGAGGGAGCACATATATCAGGGCAGTTGGAAAAAGGGAGAGCCCTCATATGCAATGATGGATCTGTTCCTTATAATTAAATGTTTTTGGGACCCACTCACAGACTATGGCCCATGTGTGAACAGCTAAACCAAAGTTTTAAGAGATATGAAGAGGCCAAAGCAGCGAGTATAAATAAGTATCAAGAAAAACTGACAACATCACAAAAGTATTATTTTGTGTCTGAAGTCTTTCTAGGGACTCCTTAAAGTGTGGCCCACCAGAATAAAATCTAGCAATTTAGTATCCAGTGTTGGGAAGTAGCGTCGCTACAAGTAGCGCCTTTACTAGTTTAACTTGTCAGTAGCTTGGTGGTAGCGTCGCTATTTTCTGAATCAAATAGCTTTTCAGTAACGAAGCTCTTTTATTGGCAGAGTAGCGCCGTAGCTTCCACACACGCTACATTTTCTCAAGCATTTCTGAAGGATCAGTAAGTGACGGTGACATCACGTACCAATCCTTGGGCTGATGTCTGAGACTTCGCAAGTGATAATTAAGTTACTATATACAAACAACAATGGTTCTCCGTTACTGCATGAGGAAATACTTTTAGCTGCAATGATATGGCAGTAAGTAGGAGAGTTTCTGTGTCTGATTTAGCTCTCTGGCACACACACACTGTTTGGAACAGGTTTTTAGTTTTTCTTCTGTTGCTACTGTGGAATGAAGTTAGTTCAATATAAACTAGGCCTATAGGGTGTGTGTGTGTGTGTGTGTGTGTGTGTGTGTTCCATAAAGTTGTTTGAGTTCAAGGTTGAACCAGCAGAGATATCCTGACTTGTCAGTTTGCACGATGAAGTTCCAGAAATGCTGGATTTCTCATAGCATCTTCATCAGATTCCCTGTCTATTGAACAGGTCTTTCATATGACATGTATTGCAGTTATATTTTTTTCTGATGTCTGTTTAACATTATGGAGATATAACTTTTCTTTAAAGACCAAAATCATTTTTGTTTAACCAGAAACGGTCGCTATAGTGCTCTTGTAAAATGCCATCAGGCTCCCTTGACAAAAATAGTAATTTTACCTGCAGAGCACAGGCGTTGCTGGCCTATGGTTGCTTCGGTCAGTTAGTTTGTGCTATTGTGTGACTTTAGTGTTTTTGTTTGTTTGTTATTGTGCTCATTTAGTGTTTTAAAGGACCCATATTATACAGAATCCACTTTTTCCATGTCTTTTCAACCTAAATATGTGTCTCCATTGTGTCTAGACCAGCAAACTATGTTACATTTACATTACATTTATTCATTTTTATCCTAAGCAACTTACAATTGCTATATAGGCTATGTCAGAGGTCACACATCTCTGGAGCAACTAGGGGTTAAGTGTTTTGCTCAGGGACACAGTGGTGTCTCAGTGGATTTGAACCCGGGTCTCTCACACCAAAGGCATGTGTCTTATCCACTGCCCCCCTGTTAAATATAAATACCCAATCCTCTGTTTTTCTCCTGCTCAGTGTTTCAGTAAAGGTGTGTGCAAGCCGTTTTGGTGCCATTTAAATTTGCCTCCCTTCATGATGTCATAGAGGAATCACATAGGACCTTCTCCAGTCCTTCAGTGCTGAAGACACACCCGTCCACTGTACACAATACATCTTCCAACACTACCCCCAGTGGTCTTTCCATAGAGCTAGGGCGGGAGATTGACCAGTGTGTCTCACACAAAGTGCTTTTATGGTTTTCCTTCTGATGTCTTCCAGCTGCTCTACCATAACTCTGTGATGAATAAAGTTACTTGTTACTAACGCTACAGTAACCGCTAGCTGCTGCTAACCATAGCTGCTGTTATCAGTTGGCTCTGAGACAGCGGTCCAAAACTTCTGTACTATTAGGATAAACCCCAACACACCTCCAGAGCACCAAGCTTCCAGTCCAGGCAGACTCAGCAGACGGCTAGCTGCACTGCTAACTGAGCTTACTAGCTGTAAGCAGCTAAAGCAGTGGTTCTCAACCTTGTTTGGGCCAGCGCCCCTCTTTCCATTATCCAGGTCCCTTACCGCCACCCATCAAAAAGATGTTGGCTATTTGCAGTGAATATTGTTGATTTTTATTATTATCGTTGTTGTTGTTGAAAATATGAAAAAAGTGCAAAAGTGAATGACAAACAACAATTTTATGACTTTCCCAAGAAACAAAAATGTTCCTCACAGTTTTCTTGAATGCACTACTTAATAAGTGGGGGGTATGGGGGTCCTCCACCAGATGATTTTGAGCATTAAAGACTTAATTTCCTGCATTCTGGTGTAAAATTCTGCTCCAATTTCTGCCTCTTTGCACCAATTTATGGCAGAAATGTTTTATCTATATAAAGGGAAACACAAAATTCAGGTGGAAGGTGGCAATTCAAAGTCAGAATATATTGCAGTAAGGCTCTCAGCCTTCTTTATTGCTTTATAATATGTCTTTCCTGTAGATCAACTTATTTAATAGGCTATCATCCCTGCTGAGTAAACACACATGATTTAGTCTTCCCTCCTCTTTGTATCTGTTGTTTGTGGAATTAACCTCTTTAAATGTGATTGTGGCACCTTTTCACCTCAATGATAAATTAATTCATTTTAATTCAGTTATTAACCACTGGACTTCTGTTTAAACACGTTTTTAGAAAGGCGTTCACTGTGTATAACTCAAGAGAAAATAACGCTTTTAAGATAAGGATATTTTTCCACGGTTATATCAAGAATAAGAGGGTCCATTTTCCAGAGTTTACACAGTAAACGTCATGTGGGTGAAATTTTACAGATCATGGGCTACTCTGACTTCCCGTTCCCAAGAAGGCAGCACGGAGCTGCGTCTCAAGAAGCTGACATAAACTCTGAAGAGAAGGACAGTTATGATTCACACCGTCTCGTTCAGTCGCAGTGGAGGAAACTGGCAGGTTTTAATGTTGCAGACCAGGGGCGTTTCCAGGCTCTTGAAACATTGGGGGCTTAGCCCAGCACAGAAATCCCCCCCCCCCCCCCCCCCCCCCCCCCCC
>NC_060156.1:20449706-20480642 GCF_021292245.1 Micropterus dolomieu | reverse complement strand
GGCGTTTCCAGGCTCTTGAAACTTTGGGGGCTTAGCCCCGCACAAAAACCCCCCCCCCCCCCCCCATTGCTATTGCAAGCAACAGTAAATTATATATATAGCCCAAATTTATTATGAATTTTATAATTACTATTGATAATAATTAACACTGATATTAAATTGAGGGTCTGGGGGTCCTCAATAAAACAACAATAAAACCCAGAAATATGCAAAGTATATCTATGGCCAAAATCATAATTTAAGAGTTTATACGTTTTTAATTGATTGCATGAATGAACTCACCCGTGACTCCGACGTTTAGGTGCATACCGCCATCTACTGTACAGGAGTGTGTAACACACACATAATTCGCAATTTCCATTTTGACACTTGAAACTACGTTTAAAACTATCTTTCTACCAGATTGCTGGAACAGCATTATAATAGCACTATCATTAGCATGACAGTCTTCATTTATCAGTTCAAAAACACCAAAGAACGAGGTAGAAATAGGGAACAAGACGCAAGCTTTTATTTTGAAATGTAGAAACTAGCGGAAGGCACGAGGCGGGAGGCTCCAGGCTGCAGCCATACTTTTTTATATACAGTCTATGAGCCATACCCGTCTCCCCAGAACCAGCTCAGCGCCCCCCTTTCCAAAATATTCCTTCCAGCGGTCCCGTCATCCTCTGAATGTCCCCTGGGGGCCGGTGTTGAGAAACGCTAAGCTAAAGTAACTAATAACAAACAAACTCCATAAATCACCGAAAGTTGAGGCAGTTGATCCAGTTTCACCAGGAGCAGTGAATAAAGTTATTAAGTTGTGTTTTTGTACAGTAATCAGTGAGGCCTAGTCTTAAATAGCGGGTCCTATAACTTCGATTCATCTTGCCCCTCTGCTTGGCTTTGGGAAGTTGGCCACTCAGAAGAAAGTGTTTTTTTAGTGAGGGGGGCCAAACCGAGCCAAAACAATGTTCAGACAGGTGAATAGAGGTGCTGAAGCAGTGGGTAGTATGAGAAATATAATAATGTGGGGTTTAAAAAAAAACATTTAAGCATGCAAAGTTTCTAGTAGAAACCCAAAATAAAAGCATGTCCCTGAAAATGGAATAAAATGGGACATTAAAATGGTTAAGAACACCAAAGTCACAGAATAACACAAACCGATCAAGCAGCAGTAGACCAGAAAGGGGAAAAATATGTTTTTTTAACTGACAATAAATCCTGAAGGTTATAATATTCGGTTTATGTTGATTCAACGGAATACTCCTTATGGAGGCTCCTTGTGGTGCTGTTGAACTTTATTACAGCTATAATTTTGTCCATCCCATCAACATCAATGAGGATAGCTTAACTGTTCCACAGCAGTACAATTACTCAAGTACTGGTTAAAAACACTTAAGGTACTTGTACTCACATTATTTCCATTTTCTGCTATATTTTTATTTCCCTACAATTCAGGGCCAATCACAAAAGATACAAAACATAATTGAACTGAGTGTACAACTGCTGTCATAGAAGTAGTTTAGGTATAAAGTTGGTGGAGTGCCCCTTCAAATGAGGATCTCAAGACCAAAATTGTCCTCACCCGTTTAACTGATGCAGAATCAACAAACCATGCTGTCGTAACTTCACGCCTTTGTACAAAACAGCACTTTAAAGCCTGCCAATACGTCACCAGCAAATGTGAATGCATTTTGTAACACTTCTAGGTATCATTTAGCTGGCCAATGTGTGTGAAACTGGACACCTTCGGGATGAAGGTTGGTGAAGTTTAGCAGATGTTTACAGTCCACAAGTAAAAATGACACACAAGCAAGATTCCATGTTCTTTATTTGCTAAGGGCGCAATGCTTTTTTTGTTATATTTCTGTGCACAAAAAACCTCACAAAGTGAAAGTCCACATCGCGACTGTAGCTCCAGAATTCAACGTCACACCATGGCCAAAACAAAAGTCGGCAAAAAACAGGGCGCAGAACTCTGTACAGTCAATATCTTCTTTAAAAATAACACAAGGACAAAAATGTTCCTCTTAAATCAAATTCTATTTTTAGTGAAATACAACAAAATAAATTCTATAAAATAAGAGCAAAATATTTAAATATAATACGATGGGCAGAATATTTTCATTTGCAGGAGTATTTGGTATGTTTTTAGACAAAAAAAAGAAAAAAAAAGGAAAAAAAAAATCAAAAAATACATGCATTCAAGTTACCAATTAAATACAGTATTTACTGATGTTTACCTTTTTACTCCTACAGAATTAGCTCAAGTTGCAACATGACTAACCAGCCGCTATTCTTACGGTACAACCCTGCTGTGGAACCTATTCTCCAAGGAGCGATAGAGGGCGAGGGTCTCGCTGCTGCTCGGGATCAGGTACTTCATCCCGAACCACAGCCAGACGCCAAAACTTGACTAGTTCCATGGCAGAAACGAAGCCGATGGGCAACAAGTCTGTCTACGACTAGGCTCTATTGAAGAGACAGAAGCAAACCACACAGTCTATTATACACCAGATAACCCAGTGCAGCAATTCTGTTGCATATGTTTCATTTTTCAGAATTCCTAAATATGAAAGCTAAGCCGTCTATCCCACCACAACTGACTGCCAAATGTGAAGGTGGAGGATTATAATGTGCAATTGAAAAGCCACTTATTCATACATTGGTTCAAAATATCGCCCTCATTTGTAGATAGGGTAGATGAGTAGAAAAAAGAAAAACAAAAAAACCTAAGGGTAACAACACCCCTCTGGAGATGTGGATTAAGAACAGCTTCAGGTTGTTATGATCACAAGTCTTCCCTTGGGCTACACTATTCTGATGAGAAGCCATGCTAAATGTTACAGCATATTAACTAGAGCTTCGAAAAAGGATTGAATTAATTACCAGAACAAACAAACAAAAAAAGAAAAGAAAAAGAAAGGCAATGAGTTTCAGAACAATGTTGCATCACTGCTTTTTCACATCAACCAAACACCGTAAAAGTCCACCCAACCATTCCATATCTCACACTAAAACCAACCACAGCTCGTGAGTTGATTTGGCATCGGTCATAAGGTTGCCAAGGAGCTTAAGAATAATAATATAATTATGATAATAACAATGCGTCCTTCTACAGTTGAATGACCAGTAACCGTCCGATGTAGAACTTACTTTACTGCTGAGCATGGGTGATAAAACAAAGAGGAGTTGTTGTCTTCTTACAGTTTTTTTTGGGCATTTTTGTTATTTATAATATCCATTTTGTTTTTCATAATATCTGCAACATCTCCCAACAGCAAACCACACAGTTATGCTACTGGGGGATCTGAACAGTCAAAAACATTAACATACTATGTACACCTTTCCGTCGTGTAGACAAGCGCATCAGCATCGTCGGCTCTGGTTAAATTTGTTTTTCTTTATTAGAACTCTTGTCCACTCCCTCGCCTCTGCATCCGCCGGCAGACTCCTGCCGCACAGTCAGGCAGCCCCAGGCCAGGGAAGAGCGCCTCTCACAGGAGGGAGAGAGATGTGGCCTGGAGAGGGGATGGGAGGCCCGGCTCTGCCCTGCCCTGGGGCCAGAGAGAGAGAGAGAGAGAGAGAGAGAGGGAGGGAGAGGCGCCCGACGAGGAGCTCTGTTGACCGAAGGATGAGAGGAAGGAGAGCGGGACAATGGCGGCTCGAGGCACAGCAGAGGGGGGAGGGGATGTTACTCCTTAGGCGGGGCAGGCGCTGGGGTAGAGGCAGAGGCAGGGGCGGGGGCGGGGGCAGGGGCAGGGGCAGGGGCGACCTCCTCGGTGCTCTCCCAGTTCTCTTGTGCTCGCGGGCTTGGGCCGGGAGTGGGACCAGGGCCTGGTGTGGGGGTCTGGGTGGGGCCTGGAGTCGGGGCAGAGGCAGGACCCGGACGCTGAGGGTTGTTCATATGCTGAGCAGCAGGCCCGGTGTACGGCTGCCCATGGGGGTGGTTATTCTGTTCAGGAGGAGAAAGTTAAAAAATCAGTAAGACTGCAAACGAAATTCTTCAACTTTTACAAGTACTGAATTTGTTTTAGCACTCACTGCCACGTGTTTTAAGCTTGTCCAAGGCTGGAAGACTTCTAGACGCTGTTCCTAACATCGTCTCATCAGCTGTGTGCAGTTGTGATCCAGTAATATATAACCAATAATAAACTATCCCTACTAACTAGTCTGTGTATCAACAGCCCGATGTGTCTTACTGCTCTGTGTCATAGAGCTCCATTGACAAAAAAAAAACCATCATGAACATGAGCGATTTTGAGACAAAAATCCCAGAGAGACTAAACTAATGCAATGTTTGCTTTGGTCTTTTAACAGGATTTGCTGAAAATAACACAAATATAGAATATTTCCAGCCTTATCCCTTAATGATCCTAATCCTTGAACAGTTATGTTCTGTGTGGCCTCGAAGGACTTAAAGATCACAGCTAACCAAGCAGAAGCTGCGGTCTTCTCTATATTGCCTGATTCTCCTCAGGTGAAAGAAAAACTATGCTGCCCGGTCACTGACGGTCAGATAAGATGAAGGAACATCTCAAAACACCACTCAAGGCTAAAAGAGGAAAATTTATTATATCATTACTATTTTGTTAATTTTTAAATGTGTGATGAAAGAATGTGGGAATTTTCTTTTTTTAAAATGAATTATATTAATATTCAAATATTTGTACAAAAGTAGTTTCAGGAACACTGACTATAAACTTCTGGTTGTGTGAGCACTCGGGCATGAAGTAACACTTAGGATGCTGAAGTAACGCAGGGCTAATGGAAGACTGGCTACGAGAACTGATGCCACTTCCATGCTCACACTCACTGCTCCGCTATAATAGGTGTGTCACAAACAGTAAATACGACAATCAGAAATCCCGGCAGCATGAAAGCAACCAGAGTGTCTTTTACAACATCGCTGACTGTCATGAGGACGCGAGGCCAACCGGACCCTGAGACACTACCTGCTGAAACTGGGTAGTTCCAGGAGAATGAGGGTACAGAGAGGTGTCCTCAGGTGGGGAAGAGTCTTGATCGTCAGGTGCTTCCTGTTCATCAGGCTCCTAGCAGACATGAGATAAATGTTATCACAAATTAATTTCAACTTTCAAAGTAAATTAGAGACTATATATATATATATATAAAAATAAATATATGCACAGCAGGAATTGCTACTTTATCTGAACAAAACAGTGGGTATAATGTTAAGCTTCTGCCAGGAGATTTTGTGGTAATGTCTGTTACATTTTCAATTTTCATTATGTGTGTGTGGGTTCTACACCTGAGAGCAAAAAAACAGCTAACAGAAGGTGCACATGAAACTCTGCTGTCGAGGTGGTTTCAGTGTGCCGTTTTCAAAGGAAAAGGCCTTTTATTTTTATTTTTTTAGTTGTCGTTTGTTGACGTTAAGAAAAATACTAAATAACCCCATTTAACAATTCTTAATCATATAACTATGTGACAGTAAATCACATTTCTGTTTAAACATGTGCAACTTAACACATTATGACATGATGATTGTGAAGTCATAAGTGGGAAAACAGAACCTGTCAGGCTATTAACACAAATTTGTACTAATAAATGCCATCACAAAAAACATCCTTCTGTTGTTCAAACTCTTTGAATCGAGCTATTATTCAAAATATACAAAAAACGTGGGGTTTTCAAACTACATCCCATTTAATGGAAATCAAGAAGTGATTGACAACCTTGTGTTACAGGTTGTTTTGTGAGATAGTGTCCTAATTTTGTAAATGATTAGTTCTCCAAGCTAACAGGTGATAATATTCAGATTCAGAATTTATTTGCTGGTACATCATGTCAAAAGTTTAACAACTAATGCCTATAAATACATAGTATATTAGCTGCAACAGCATAACAGGGAACACAATCTTGCTTATAGTACAGTCCTTGTCTTACAGTTTAAATACTTTCACTATGTCTGAAATACTTCAATCAGATGCAGGTGGCTGGCAGCGTGAGTTGAGGAGGAAGCAAAAATTCAGAAAAGAGCACTAGATTGAGATGGAAGACTGGCTATGTCAGTGACGTTGCTTTGGCTGATCATTGGGACGGGCTGGACCACTGGACAGCAAGAGAACAAAGATCTGTTCACTGTGTGCAGCTGCATAACATGATCTCTTATGCCAGTTACACTGTGTGGCATCTCACAGGCAGCCTGTCTACCTTTTCTTTTACGAGTGGACAACAGGATGGAGGATGGCAGTTTTTTTTGTTTTGTTTTTAACTTTGTTGTTTGTCTATTGTCACAATCTGACTTGCTAACTAAGCATGGGCATGTTCATAACTTGAAAAGTTAACATACTTGCTACATATACAAGATAGAAAAACAATAATACACATCTCAAGGGGTTATATACTGGGAATAAAACTGTTCTGACAACTCAAAGTGCTAATTCATTTACTGTCTATAAAGCATTCTGGCAGTTTGTATAAACATAACCTACTATAACCTCCTGTGCTTAACTTTTTATATAACGTGTATCCCATAAGAGTCCAAAAAGAAAACTGAGCAACAAAATGGGAAAGACTATGGGGACTCAACATGTTTCTAACCTCTGCCACTGACGACCTAAGCTACAGGAAACTCAAATATGTGCAATTCTAATTAAACATTGTTAACTGTGTTGGAGGCCTATACATTGGCCAACTGTTCATAGTTTCTCTCATTCTTTAATCAAATTTGATTTCATTTCCTTCCTTTATGTTGTGGTGCCTGGAATACTGACCTTCCCTGGGCTTCCCTGAGTACACTTGAGCTGTGTATGGAATATTACAGGAGAAGTGTGTCATTTGACTGGATTTGTCAACATAAAAATACAAGTAACTTATTTTAAGTGAGAACAAAAAAATAAATAAAAAATAATATTTGTATGCATTGTGAACTGCAGCCATGAATCAATACAAAACATATTCAGCACAGTAAACATATCATAGCTGTAACTTAGGGAGGAAAATTACATTTAATGGCTTGCTGGCGACACTAAACTAACGGGTTCAATCAATTAACTGATTAATCATTCTATCATTCTAGTCCAAGTCTATTAAATGTCATATTTTAAAATAATGTTGGTCTATAAAATCACTTATTTTATCAAATGTCAGGAAAACAGCCACAAAAACCGAAACATATTCAATATATTATATATGACATCAGATAGAGAAAATGATAAATCAATCATTGAAAGTGTTGATAATAAATATTCTAGTCAACCTAGTAATTGTACATATATACACTCAGTTAAAAGCTGGCCATGTTTTGCCATTCAATGGAGTTGTTGTGTTGCTGTGGTAAATATCAGGTTGTTAAAACTCCTCTGGCTCAGTCATACAGTATTTCTGGGGGATTTTTCTGTTAGCTTCACCACTGCACACCATTGTTAACATGATGTTTTACCGTGGTTTACAGGTAACTTCCAATATTCATGAGGCCTTCTTGATTTCATATATACAACAGAAAGACCCCTTTCATACTGATGTTTGACTTCAACAGAAAAGTCCGACAGAACTGTTGATTTTAAGCAGCTGTTCTGAACTTCAGGTGTTTTTTAACTTGGCACATGTATACCTACATAAAGTGTCCTACAGTTATGTTATTACAGTTATTAGGTATGGTTTGGCTTCCTAAAACACAATCAACTGGAAAATACTGTTAATGGGACATGAGGCAAAAGTGTGCGTGCATGTGTGTGAGTGAAGGGTACAATGCAAATGCAATTACCTCCTCGGGACAAAGTTCACAGGCTTTGGCCAGTGTCATACGTGCACTGTGCGAACGCTCCAGGAAATAGCCATTGGAGGTCTCGTTGCTCTGAACTGGAGGGGACCAGTTGTTGTAGGTGTACTGGGGGTTCCCTGTGTATGGCCTCCTCTCCAGCTCGTCCCCTAACCACTCCACTGCCCACGTCCACTTTCGTTTCAGGTCACCATTACTCTGTATGCACAAGAACAACATGCTGATTAGCTTCGCCTGTTGTATGAATGAATGAGGTACACGGTTTCCTTTTCTTAACAAGTAATTTGACTGTTGGTGCTGTGCTCAGATAGCAGAAAGACGGTTATTCAATCAATGAATCTTGAGTGTATGTTAGCTAGTGTTTGGGAGAGACAGCAGCTGGTTAGCATGCAACAACTGTGTAGTGAGTATAGAATCTACAAATAAACATTATTGGAGATGATAAATGCTCTTCACCAAGAAAAAGTAACAGGACTGACAACTTTGGGGACCACAAAAAAGGTAGAACCTCCTGTTATCTGGCATTTCCAAACCACAAATCAGAAACTGAGTCCATGACATGTAATCCATGACAACATGAGAAAGAGAGATCTGTTAGTGTACCTGTAAGATTTGGTAAGCCACAGAGCAGTTGCTAAAGAGAGCCACCATACACTTGATGCACTGGTAGGCTCGTTTCTGGTAGTGGTTCTTGGAGCGCTGGATGGTATCGAAAAGCCCATCTCTGTCATCGGGAATGCCCTTCAGCACATTGTGGATCCTACACAACCAAACAGGGGAAGGAGAAATTGAAACTCTGAACGCATTCAAAACAATGCAGCACTCATAATTTACACACTGAGCTATCGTTCTGACCTGTGTGTCTGCCAGGAGTCCTCAATGAGCAGGATCTGTAGCAGCAAGTCCAGGTAAGGCCTCAGCTCATAGGTGTAGGAGTACGCCACCTGCAGGCACACAACACGTATATAATTTGAAGATCTTTTGGACGCATACAAGTAAGCCACCTGCAGAATTATGGATGATCTGTTGGTCTAAGGAAGCATTTAGTAATTTACCTGCCAGAGCAGCTCGCTAAGCACAGTGGAGGAGAATTGAGGGTTCTCCCAGCAGCTGAAGCGAAGCAGTTTCACCGTCTCCTCAGAGTTGCTGCAGTCTTCGATGATCTTCTTCACGTAGCTGGTCCTCACAAACAAGATCTCTGCCACCAGCTGCTGCACAGGCATCACTGGAGCTGTCAGGTTGGTGTCACCATACGGGTTAGGGAGAGGAGGGTTACCTGGAGAGGGTAGAGAAGAAAATACATGCAATTATTAGAGGCAAATATATACATATATTTTCTTTAGACAACGCTTTTCATCAGTCATCTCTGAAAGCCCTCAGCTCCAAGCTCTGCCTACACTAGACAAAGGCTCAGAGTGGCTGGTTGGTCAGTCACTAGATCCTGAGCAAGGATGAAAATCCTCATTGGGCTCTAACTCTCCCCACCACCAAACCATCCCAGGCCATTTCACCATGTATAACTGCCTCAGAGTAAATCACTCACCATTGATAGAGGACTGCATGCGTGTAGAAACGTCACAGCAACGAACCAGCTGGGAGACCACAGTGTAGAGCTTGCCTAGCTCAGCATACTGGTACTTAATGGGAGGCCCGGGACCCTCGTCCAAAGCGACCAACATGAAAGTGGCAGGGACATTCAGCTTCAACAGCTGCGTCTTTTCTGCCAGGCCTGTGTGTGGTAATAGTAGTGACGGCAGGGGGAGGAAAGAAAGCAGCACTTTAAGTCCCAAACGAAAAAAGATTTTGCATAAAGCTTGCTTGTACAATTCACTGAGGAACAGATGTACATGACAGGGGTTGTGATTGCTCTGTGCTCCTTACCAAGATTGGCATACATGACAAAGAGGTTGAAGTACTGCTGCAGGTGACGGCCATGTTCAGAAACCTCTCTTCTGAGCAGGTTGAGTACAGCTCTCAACAGGTGGTCACTTAGACTGAGGTTATCACAGCCCTGATGTACAAACATGGAAAACAATAAACCACAGCAGGGTTACATCAATAAAAAAGTGCAGGACGAGAAACCTCTCAGTGATACAAACTACCTAAAGTATCTTTCAGAATCAAAACAACTTAAAGCATCTTCCAAAAAAAAGAGCACAGTAAAGTCTGGCACCGACCTGAGTAGAGGGTCCAGGCGAGGCGGTGGGGGAAGGGCAGGGTCCGTCTTGCATGGAGAAGTGAGCGATGAAGACTATGAGCTTGGCGAATGCACCACGGACCTCAGCGCTCGGGCACTCAAGGAGGTACTCCGAGAAGCGGTTAGGGTAAGCGAACAGAACGTTGTGTGCAAACCAATAGCGTACATTCTTACTGTGTCTCAGCAGGATGCAGAGGGCGTCATACCTGGAGGGAAGGACAAGGAAAATATTTATAGAAATGGATAAAACAGATAGAAACCCAAAAAACAAAGAGGCAGACAGAGCTTACCAGTCACTGGCAGGACCCCGTACTACTTTCTTGGTGTGAAAGCCTGTGCTGAAGAGGAACCTAGCAGCCAGCTGAGCACTTATCATAGCAATCTCCTCTGCCTCTGGCAGAAGATGGTCTTGTCCTGATAAAAAGAGAGTAATGATTAACAAAACACAGTCACAGTACCATAAGCTGACAACAATCTGTGAAGCTAGACCCAGGGAACAAAGCTAAATTTTACAAAAGAAAATAGCTGCTACCAATATATGCAACGTATCTTCTCACTTATTAGCAATAGTGATAATCACCACAGCATACATAAATGTAGTTTAGTGACAGTTTTCTTTGTTTTGACTCTGTATACAAGCACAATGGATTTTAAATAAAATCACTATAAGGCTATAGAGCAGACTTAAAGCTTTAAAGGTGATTTTCTATATTAATTTTGTTCCCTGATTTCGGGACCATAAACAAAGTGGGCTACAATTCTGACACAGATGTCTCTTTAACCTCATAATCATTATTTCCTGTGAAATCTAATGTGCTGGACTACAGAGTCAACCCAATGAATAATGCGTGACTCTTCCACTATTGACTGGCTGTACTATAAATAGCGAGGTGAAACAAACTGAATGCCAGAAAATCGTGTCTCATCCTAGTTCAATCCTGCATAAACTACAATAAAAAACAAAACGCAAGATAACACAGCAGCAGTCAGCTCAGAATGAGAGACCACAGCGTCACAACTTTCTCTGTGTAAGGCCAATCAATAATATCAAATCATAAGTTCAAACTGACATACTGGGTCAATGTGTTGTATCAGCAGCTGGGTTGTCTAAAAATCTAAACAAAGGTTGTTTTTTTAAAAACTCACTTTGCTGCTGCTGAAAAGGATTTTAAAGGGGATTCAAGGTAACAAATAAAAGGTGCTATCCATCTATTCACTACATGTTCTTCAAGATCTGAATCATTCTGTACCAATCAAGTGCTGTGCTGATGACTGCCCTCAAACATTTATTTTCCTGTGGAATATTACGGGGCTCTGGCTCGATTAATAATGCATTACAGAGGCAGTGCATTTCTCGGCAGCCAATGCTCAACGCTACTGACCACCAATTCTTTCCACAGGGAAGCTGTATATTAGCATTACTTTGAAATGTAGCTCTTTAGACAAGCAAGCCAGATATTAGTGATAAAATTATAATGGCAGCTGCTAAATATTGGAGAGAAGCTTTGAAATCTACAGTAGAGATATGATGATACCCCCTCTGAGGTTATTGGATATGCAGTCATAACTGGAAGAGCGATACTGTGCAGCTGTAACAAATCACATGCCTCACATTTACAGTCACTCACACAATTGTGCAAGGGTTGAACTGTACGTTTTATAAGGTATATTATCGATCCCTGATGCATTTACCCACCTTGTCTGGTTTGTCTCTTATTAGCTTATTTGACCCTTAATATTGTTTCATCTGTTGTCTGTTTTTGTATCTGCACATTTTTTTGGCCAGGTTTTGATACTAAAAAGGAGGTTCTCAACTTATTTGATTTAATAAAATAGGTAAAAACAGCTACACAGGGTGGAAAATTGAGACTGTAAAAAAAAAAAACAATGCTGTGTTCACTACCATAATATACCAGGACAATATCCATTGCAAGAGCCAGCTTTTGTGTGCATTTATGTTGCAGTTTATGATTCAAGTGTTTATCCACTGCTTCTGTAACATCCCACCGAAGGTTTGAGTTGAAGCTAAGTGGCTACATAGACTAATTTAGTTTTTTTAATCTTTCAATATACAATGACACATAAGATCCACTGAATTAGTTTTGCATTTCAATACCCATTTAGCAGCACACACACAAAATGATGCATACCTGGAGGAGGGTTTAAATAGACACTGTTACAGGTCAGAAGTTTCTTAATGAACTGGAAATATTCCAGGCTGTATTGCATTCGGTTGTGCATGAATTGCACGTTCTGCTTGCGAACGCTGCACTCGATGACACCAGGCATCTTGACCTGATGTGGCTTGGTGGAGGAGATCGTCAACTCCGAGATGTATTTGACAAGCTCGCTGTCCTTGTCCAGTGAGTCCATACGCTCATAGAATAGGATGTAGGCGTTCCACCAGCGCTTCTGCCTCCGGTATGACATCCTTTTCATCATATGATCAAACACCTCGCCCATGTATTCCCCTCCAAAGCACTGGTTCTTCATCTCCTCCTCATCGTCCATCTTGCACTCTGTCACATCACCATCATCAAACTTATACCAGCGGTTCTTTTCGCCATCACCCCCGTTCCTCTGGATTATGTAGGAATAGTAGTGTCCGCCACTGGCCTGGCCTGAGTGGACCAGCACTCCCACCAGACGATACTTGGAGCTGCCTGGAGGTGTGGGCTCAGATGGCTCGTTCTGTTGGATGACCTGGTTCTCCGGGTTGACGTCATCCCCCTCCAGCTTAGCCACACCAGCTACAGTGTACGGCTCCATGTCGAGCTCCCTGGGGAACTCAAAGTAGTCATTGAACTTGATGGCGCACTCCCTCTCCCAGTCATAGTCAAAGCGCTTCAACTGGATGGCCAGGACAGGAGGCAGCTTCTTTATCAGCAGGCGCTTCACCGTGTCCACCTGAGAGCAAACATTACAGATTGTCATTTAAATACATCTCCAAGAAGTTAATGAGAAAAAGAAAACAGATACTATTCAATAAACCATGGGACAGCCATTCCTGCCTCTATATTTCCACAGAAGAGTAACACATTCTAACACTGGCTGGTGACCAGATGGGTGCTCCATTCTTACCTTTTTATTACACTTCTCACAGTGGTAGGCATTGGCCCCCTCAAGCAGATCTCCTTTAACATACTGCTCCATGGAGTCCAGCAGGTTCTGGTGGTTTCTGATGTCTACATTGAGCGTTGTGAATGACTCCTCACACTCATACCTGACAACACAAAAAATGATCAATTAGGTAGACTGAAGTTTATATTTCTGAAACTGTTTAAATATTTCCAGCAACCATGCACAGATAAGGACTGCACTCACCTGTGGGGACATCCCTGACAGATCTTCTGGTCAGCGAAGGACCCTCCCAGTACCTTGCTGAGCATGGCGGGGTGGCCCAGGGCTTTCAGAGCTTCATCCAGACTGTCCACCAAAGAGTTGAAAAACTCCAGAGCATCATGCTGCTCTCGCAAGTTCACTGGCTCTCCCCATAACCTGGAAAGGGTAGAACGGAGAGAAGCATTAAGACATTGGCAACTTCTAAACAGGGAATGCAGATACAAATCAGCATTACTTTTAGTTTGAAATACCTGAACTGTTTCCAGAATCCTCTAGGCACATAGTACTGCAGCCTGGATGCAGCCAGATGTCCAAAAATGACCTGTAGGTGACGTAGTACCCCAATGTTGTACTCTTTCCTGTCCTCAGACTTACTGGAGGGTTTATCATCAAACTGATGGTGGTAGCTGAACACCTCATCACGAGGATCCACGTTACTCTGTGGAGACAAAACATACAGGTGAAACACGAACAACAAGTGTTCATTACTTTTTGCTACTGCACTGGGGAAACAAGACTAAAGAGTAATAGCTAAATGATGATCAGATGATTTGTATAAATTAATCTATTGATCACTTGGAACAGCACAAACTCTCACCATACCTCATTCTCCTGCTTCTCATCCCCTGACATGTCATCATCCACATCAGTGCCTGTGCCCTCAATGGCCAGGATGCCATTGCGGATTGGAGGGATCATGTACAGCTGCTGAATGACAGAGTTCATATAACAGGTGGCCCCAGCGTTCTTCAAACCTACAAAGCCTTTGTTGGGCCGTGGCCCCACCGGAGGCAAGTACTCCCACTCTGTCAGTGTCTCACAACCTGGAAGGAGAGTCACAATAGTGGTAGATTACAAATAGTCCATGAAATACATCTGTGAAATTGCCACACTGGTGTCTCCCTACCTAAGTAGTACATGTCAGTCAGGGTGTCGACTATTTGCTTGAGGTTGCGGACACAGCCAACAGCCAGTGCCACCAGGAGCTCAAAACCAGCGTTAATGGAAGCAGGGGTGCTGCACACTGGGATGGCCTGCTCTGTGGGGAACTCCCCACTCTTCATGTACTGCAGGTACACATTAGATGCTGGGAAGATGAAGTCGTCAATCAGCTCCTACACAAGATGGAAAGGCCATATTACTTCTTAGTAATGTTATGAGAAAGGAAACAAGATTAGAGAACGGACGGTTTTCACATTCTTCATTTTACGTTAACAGTTTCAGGTATAATCTGTTTATTGTACCTTAATGAGGTTGGCTCCTCCTTTCTCGCAGCCGATATAATACTTCTTCTCCGGTGTCTGGAAGGCAAGAAGCTCTTTGGTGACACCAAGGTGGCCCTCCAGGATGGTGTCCTCCACACCAGTCTCTCCTGTCCTCTTAACTTCATCCTAGTAAATACAAACATTACGAACCATCAACTCTGCCCCACACGCTAAAAACCAGGCTTTTTGAGAGGGCATATTGGCAAAAAGGTATTAAAAACTGATCATGAACATATAATTAACAAGCAGTTTTACCCTTATCCGTTTCAGCCAGTCGATCTCATTGTTGAGCAGCACCTCAGCATTTGGCAGGTTGATGTTGCTGTTATAGGCATAGTTCAAAAGATGCCTGAGTAAAGTGAAGTAGTCTCCAGCATGTTTGGCTCGCTCCTTGGCTGTACTCTGGACATGGACAATTTGAAATTAGGATCTTGTAAGCAGTTAACTGTTAACGTGTCTGGCACTGTGGTGATGCACTATAATGCATTTAATAAAAAGAAAGGAGAGACAAATGATGATGAGTCTTTAAGAACACCAGGCATAGAGCCACTCACCCCCAGCACAGTGAAGAGGAGGGTGATGAAGAAAAGGAGGGGTCGGTGGCCCATACAGCACCTTGTCGCCATGAGGAAAAACTGCTCCTGGGCCATTTGACGCACAGATCTGTTTAACACAAATGACAACATAACCATCGTGCTATTCTGTCAGAACTAAAAAAATGAAGATGTCGCAGCCATATAAGTCGGTACATCTATGTTTCAGCAATTGGTTGGAACGTATCCTGGTGTACTTACTTGCTGTGGCAGTGTAGCAGCAAGTCTATGATGAAGGTTTGCCAAGCCTTCTCCTTACTGAGTGTGTCGAGAGCCGTGGGCATCAGGGCAAAACACAGTGTCATCACTTCCAGGGCCTCGCAACACACCTGCTCATCTTCCCCATCTGGCTCCTTTGCTGCATTTGTCTAACAAGAGGATGAAAGATATTATGCAATAGTGCATAAAGCACTGCAATTTTTAAATTGCTATTCCCTTGAAAGTCCACTAAACCCATCAAGAGCTCTTTGTTTCTCGTGTGTACCTTGCTCAAAGCTAAGGACCTTTAGGGACAGGAGGTTTTACTGTCCAGCCTCACAGGTTCTACAACACTCTGGATCTATTGAGGGCTGTGCAGCAGACGTTATTCCATTATGGAAGTCTATGCTGCACAACTGTCACACTAATGTGCTCTTGCTTCCTATTCGATTAATTATACATGATTGTTGGACAACATTCAACACAACTGAAACCCCAAAACCCTCAAAGAGCAAAATTCAAGAGCAACTTACTTTCTCATATATCTTGCTGATTTCCTCATTTGAACTGAAGACAAGCTGCACTGTACCACAGCCTGATGCCCAAACTATTTTCTGCACCGCTCGGATCACACAAATGTCTGGGATGTACTTTGATGCCTGGAAGAAATTCTGGTGAAAAAGATTGTTCCATAAAAGCCATTATTACTGACAGCAGCACTCAATAAAAAGATTTTCATCTAGTCGTCCAGTGTTTGTTTGAACATACATTTATTCTTTATGTACAACCAACGCTACATTAATTATAACATTTTAAAGAGTGGGTATCTAGCTTTATTACTAGCTTATTTATTCAGACATTTAACCTTAAATTTCCTCTAAAAAAAACTATTCTTTAAAATTCAATTCTGCAATAGTACATTGTCTAATATAAAAAAAAAGTTGAAAAATCCATTCTCTTACATTTTCTGTAACCTCATCAGAAATCTGCTGTGCCAGGCGGATGGCTACGTTGCGCAGCATGCATTCTGATGCAGGGTTAGGGATGTTTTGCAGGGCACTCTGGAGGACCAGGGCCTGGTCATGAGTGGCCTGATTAATCTGTAGATATGCAGGGAAGGTGATGGGGGTTTGGAGGAAGATGAAGGTATGTAAGTGATATGGCAATCAACTACTGAGGAACCAGTCATACAGGTATGTCTCTGTGCAAGTTACGTGTGTGGCCTAACCGGTGAGACAGGAATATTTCCCTCAGCGTTGGGCTGGCAGGCCTCTGCCACAGCTTTCACATGACCAAAGCCTACAGCAGTAAGGAGGAGCTTGGCGATCTTCAGTGCATTGAGGTAAGCCCCACGTCGTGTCTCCATGTCCGCAGATGGGAGGAAGTTGTTCCTGGTGAGCATGCTCAACACCAGTGGCAGCCCACCGCTCTTCAAGAAGTTGTACTGGAAATCGCTGGCATCCTCGCCCAGAGTGGCACTGGCTGGCATCAGCAAAGCGTAAACAACCTGGAACATGGATGAGAATAGTAAGAAACCTTCTTTATATTATTATTATAATATATATATATAAAGCATCTGAGTAAACACAATTATCCAGCTAATATAGTCAAGTTTATCTTGTGAGATGGGCCACATATTTATATACTATGACTGTTAATGAAGTTGTAGTACTGCTGTTTATACATAGATCAACACACAACGGCACATTACTGCATCACAGGTTAGTCACGCTGACAATGCAATAAAGTGGTTACGAGGGCACATTAAGTACTACAACTTGTGATGCATGAGCACACTGAGACCCACCTCAATAAGGTAGAGCACTTGTGAGGGTGAGGGGCCAAAGAAGCGCGAGTCCAGTGAGGGACTGAGGCTGTTTTCACCAAGCTTGGCGTGGTCCAGACACACAGCTCGCAGATTCTCCACTGTAGTGTTATCTAAGGACAACACCCAAACATGACAGTTGAGCTAACATTGCTTGCGATGTGTGTTTGTGTAGGTGTGTTTTAATCAAGTAAATTGGCTGGATAATATATTGAAAGCACAGCTGCATGTATACCTGGGGGCATGAGTTTCATGAGAACTCGAGCTCCATCTCTAAGCAGTGGCATGTTGAGATTGCAGCCCAGGTCAGCCACCTGCCACAGGAAGGAGATGTAGCGCAGATGCAGCGACATAATCTGAAATAGGGCAGAGGTAAGATTTTTGCTGTTCACATACTGATCAAACCATAACAACACACTGTTGCATGTTCAATTCAGGGGTTAGAACACAAAACACACTGTGGTAGGGCTGTACATAATGATTATTTTTCAAATCGATTAATTAATCGATTATTTTTTCAATTACTCGATTAATCTAACGACTAATTTTGTGTACTCTAAAGAAAGAAAGTTGCCTATTACTCGATTAACAAACCAATTTATCCAAAATAAATATCAAAAACATGTCTAATCAATAATATTTTATTTAATCATCCTGATGAAGCACATTAGAATAATGACAATAGCAGCAGATCTTAAAATGAATCAAATTTTCACGTCATTGACGTCTTGTGATAATAACAGACATTAATTGGGCTACTTTACTTGAAACTTTAAATGTTTCTGACATGGATTTATTTCAATATTGAGAAACGCAGTATGAAAATCAAATGTATTTCTGCATCAGTGTGGGCCAAAAAAAAAACAAAAAACAAACAAACAAACACACAACTGAAAGAATTCGTGGACAGCAGTTGTGCTGCAGTGAAGCTATTTACAATTCACAGAGCTCATGAAGCAGCACATTGTTGAGTGTCTGTCTAAAATGCTCCCAGACTTTAGACGGTCGAAGGCGCGTTCTTGTAGCTTGAGCTTGTCCGGGGGAATCCCTGCTAACACTGGATGCAACGATGATTCGACACACATAATGTATTGTAAAAAAAAAAATAAAAAAAAAAATTAGATTCTTAGATGCATCGTGATGCAGACTTGGAAGATTTTGATTCAACTAACAAATATCATAAATTTCGATTATTTAAATGTTAATTGATAACGGAATGTTAACGGAACGCAACAGGTGAAACTCGCAGAAGTGCAGCGGTCTGTGGCGCGCACATAGCAGAATAATCATTAATATCAATGCATAATGATTTTAACTCGCACATTGTGTGAGCATGGTGACACTCAACGCTTAGCTGCATATCCTGTGTGTGTGGCCTAGCAAATGAGAGAGAGCGAGCAGCAGAACTTGACAGTGAAAGTTAGCGAAAAATATAGAGAAAAATATTAGCAGTAAGTTTCTGTCTGGTAGTAAACGTGCAATGTAGATCACAGTGTGTCCTTTAATAAAAGTCTGTTGTTTCCCCAACTGCTGGAAAAGTGAAGGCTGTTAGCGCTGGCTAACATCTCTCCTCTACAGCACGTGTTTTGGCTGTTTTTAGTTAAATTAGTAGCAGAGTAATATTAATTAGCTCAGCTGTATGTCATTACTAACTTACCTACTTGTCAAGGGTTGAACGTCAGGAACAAGGTTAGACTACACTGGTGTACAGCTCTGTCCTGTACACATACTGTACATCCTGATCATTTTTACTTTATATTTCAGTTTTCAGAGGAGTCTGACAACTGGTTGTTAAAGAAATGAGGGACCATGGAGCTGAGGTTAATGAAATAAATTAGGGATGCAAACAAGTCCTTTTAAGCTAATTAGGAGATGTTTCTTTTGGATTTTAATTTGGAGATCGTAGAAAAAAAAAAGAAATCATGCATCAATAATCATTTTATAATCGCATAGCAGCCCTCTGAATTGTAATCCAGAGATTCCCACCCCTAACGTAACGCGAGTCGACGTATTTACGTAATCGATTACGTCGTTGAATAGCCCCAGCCCTTGTGTCTGTCTGTCTGTCTATCTATAGATAGAGAGATAGAGAGTCTACTAATACTAGCTAACAAATATCACATTATCATACACAACATCTGTCACATATCAATTATTGATTTAATTAAAACAAAACAACTTATTATCATAGCGTAAGTAAAGTGTTTGGAGGAAACGGGGAAATAGCTCAGTTTATGCACTTAACAATAACTGTGCTACAAACTCACCACACCAGGAAGACAGCTCTCCACCTCAGGGTTGGGCCCATCGCTGTAGTGGTTGCCGTGGTTACCTGGAGAGCCAGTGGATGAGTCAGAGGAGCTGTCTGGGCTTGAGGGCATGTTGGCACTCACCTGGGTCAGCTTGGCAGTGATCAGCTACACAAAAGAGATTACAGTAAGTTAATGCTGATCTAATGTGTGACAAAACTAACAATCAGTTCAACGACCAGTGTTGCGTTTGACTGGTTAGGATCACTTAAAGTAGAAGAGGCAGCATCATTCTTCAACATTCTCACCGTTTTGTCCTTCAGATTGAGCTGTCCAATGAGCTTCCTGTCGTCAGCTGGATCAACAACTTCCCCACCAATAAAGAGCTCTATCTTGGTATGTGCAGCATTAGCTTTTATCCTGTTTAGGATGCCACGCCGAACAGAGCCGATTGTGTCATTGGTGTGTGACCAGATATCCAGGTCATCTACCTGACGCCCCTGGTTGGGGAAACGGACGATCAATGTGATATGCTTCCCACGGAAAGCTCTGCAAGAGAAATAGAAGAAAGAAGTAAAGTAAAGATATGCCACTAGGGCTGAAACGATTCATCGATTAAATCGATTACTAAAAAGCATCAACACAAATTCTTTGCATCGATGCTTCGTTTAATCCAACTATATAGCGCACTGTTTCGCACGGACATTTATTACTGTCGCACATCGCGCTACACTATGTGAACACGACGTGATTATAATGGAGCTGTTTGCAAAGTGGAGGAAGAGAGAGAAAACAGCGAGGGACGAAGAAGAAAGTGTCCAATGTATGGGATTATTTCAAGCTCAAAGAAAACAACAAAAACTGTGATGTTACAGTCCGTCCACCGTAAAACAAAACTTATGTGGCCTACCCTACCGCAACAGCACGACCGCGTAGAAGTACTTCTTAAACGATGCATCGATGAATCAATGAAATAATCTGGAGAAGCTTCGAGTACTAAAATCATCGTTAGCTGCAGCCCTACATGCCGCCATATAAATCATATAGCTTGTAACTCGCTGGGTGGAACATGGCAAGAAATGAATGGCATGAAACAGACTCTTGCCTTGTTCTGGAGCCTACACACTCAAAGGGGAAAACAAGAGGTCCTCATTTATGCTGGCCAACACTTAAGCAAATTTTGAGAGCTAAGGTATATAAATTATTATGTGTGACCTATAAAAAAAAAAGCTAAAAAAGCTTACTGTAGCTTCTGGCTTCTCTATGTTCAGGTCGTGTACTACTAATAATAATAATATGTAATATGTTTACATCTATTTATGATAAATGAAGCACAGTGTCATTGTTACTGTACCTTGACATGGGCAGTATAGTCCTCTCCTCATGGTAGTCACTGTCACACTCATTGATGTACTCTTTGAGCACAGTGAGAACTCGCACCATGCGGATAGCCTCCTGACGGGCGCAGTTGATGCTGTCTTTGTCTCCATCCAACACACACAGGGTGTCATAGGATGCCTTCAGACGGTCAAAACATGACTGGATGAAATCTTCATGAATTTCAACCTAAAAGGGAGACAAAACAGGTACAACGATGAAGCCCAGTAGCTTGTCATTACACCAAATGACTTTAAATGGTCTGAATTGACCTTTAAACAGTACAACATGATAAGTCTGACAATAAGGAGATAAGAACTAGAAAAATATAGAAAAAAAACAAAACAAACAAAAACAAGACAAGCAGTTTAAACTTTTACCTTAACTAAAACAGAACATTCATGTACCTGATTGACTTGTAGTTTTGGTCCGAGGTTGGTATAGATCTCTTTCAGCAGGTCAATGGCTCGGCTGGCGATGTCATCACTTCCTTGAATTACCACCTGGAAGAGAAAACAAAAATGGAAAAAAGTCAAATTTTTCTCCAAGCTGGGCTCTCCATCTTAGTCAGAGCTAGGGTTGTTCATCAATAACCAGTTTCAGGTTCCAAGACACATTTTGATTCTGCTTATCCTCCTAACTTTCTGAATATTTCAGTCGGGGTCCCGATTGAACTGCAATGAGCATTTTACAATCCATAAAAGTTGCACTTACTGCCAGAACCTGCTACACAGTCCTAACATCATATGGTTACGCAAGTCAACAAAACCCGCGAGAAGAAACCATGGCAGAACGCAGCAAACGCTCAAAGGTTTGGGCTAAGCTTCACTGAAAAAGATATTGACGGCAAAATGCAACACCTGCAGTAAGGACGTATTTTACGCAATGGAGGAAGCAGCTCAAATATGACGAAGCATTTACTTTAACACCGCGTGAATCTGGAGGAATGCACTGTGTTGCGGTCTGCCAGCTCCAATGACGCTACAGATACAGCTAACAGTAGCAAAATCTCACACTCAGGTACAAAACTGCAGAGTATCTTTTGCTCCCATGTAAACCAAGTTAGGACCATTATATCAACAATTTAAAATGTATCTCAGAGCAGATAGTGTGAGTGTATTTAATTACATTTATTCATTTTACAGACACTATTGTCCAAAGCAATGTACAAATGAGACTTCAAGAAGAAGTACCTCAAAACTTCCACATTCCACATGTACCCCAGGGATTGCAAATATATGAAGTAACATATGAGTGCATAACAAATGACACTTTGAGACAGAAAGAGAGAAAAATCAAGGGATATAGACATATTACTCCTTTAATTAAGTTTTTGAAGACAGAAAGGGATTCTGCTGACTGAATTGAGTACTGCTCTCCCTCTCTGCAATACACATGAACTTAAAAATGATCTAACCAGATTTTAAAAGCTTAAAATCAGACATCTGTCTGTTAGTGCTAGATATTTCTAGATATTTAAGCGGTGCTCAAGGTAACTAAATGGATCTCTCTTTTCAGTTTTCAAGGCTTTCATTTTTGTTTCTTAAAGCTATAACAAACGTGAAAGCATAAAAAGAAAAGAAAATTGTTGAAAGACACTTTCAACAATCTACCAACCTCCCAAATAAACAAACTTTTTATGTGTGCCTGTTGCAACAAATCTCCTCACCCTCCAGAGGTAGTCCAAGCCTATGAGTTCCAGGTCATCCATCATGTATGCCCTCCGCTTTGCTACAAGCTTGCCCTCCCTGCAGTTGACAGCCTTGAAGAACCTCTCAAAGCACTTCATGCCATTCTCCGTCAGCAGAGATGGGTCCAACTGCAGAACGTTGTTCTCAAAGAAGTCCTTATTGATGTCTGGGTCCAGGTCTGGCTCATCACCCATCAACTTAGAGTACCTATTAAATAGCAGGAAAATAACACAGAATTCAAAACAGACATTTGCGACAAAGGGAATTCATTCTTTTAAGTCGAAGGCAAGAAGAGATTAAATCAAACGGTACCATTTGAAGCAGGCCTCTCGGTCACAGAGAAACACTGCATTCTCAGCCAGACACTTCCAGATCTGCTTGGCCTGAGGGGCACACAACCACAGCTGGCCATCTTTTAACAGGAACCTGCCACCAAAAACAAGAAAGAAAATCAATAGTGGACACTGGTGGCCTGAAGGGTAGAGAAACCTGATTTGTGAAGGTCATGTAGTTGGTCCCAGACTTGCATCATAATTGCTGATGTGGGTACCCACTTGCTCCTCCCCAATTACCCACGGTTGTACTTGAACAAGGCACTTCAATTGAGTGGCTCAGCGGCTAAACAGTATTTTATATATTTTCCTTTCTACATTACAGTATATATGCATAAATATTACCTCGAATTTTGACAATGTAAAATCGTAAGAGATGAAAACCAACTAGGAAGAAACTGCCCACTGTTGCTCAAATGCAACGGTATAGTTGTTGGGTTTTTGTGTTTTTTTTTTAAATTGTCTAACACTGATATTCTGGCTTACACCTTTTTCAACATTCTCTCCGCTATTGATGAAGCTACTTTTTTAAAAACTGACCAAATTTGTCTTTGAATGGGCATGATAGTAATTGGATAAATCAAGTAGCAATGAATTGGCAATTTATTATAGCTGATGTGAACATATGAGAGATTAGGGAACTACAATACCCTTGTTCATATGATGCATTTGAGTGCGAGATGTTTAAGGTAATGTTGTACCTCAGGAAGTTGAGTCGTTCCTGTACTTCCTGGACATGGCTGTAGCGGCTCCCTGGCCTGACTGTCTGGGGGTCAAACTCAGCTTGTTCTTCTGTAAAAGACACACATATTCATCAGTCAGACAGCAGATGGTGCACATCCCTGATCCAACTGCTGTTCCCATGACAATCAAATGTCTGACTAAAACAGAGTGCCGTTTCAGGCCATGACAACAAACCTTTGGAGAACTGCCTCATGGTCTCCATGTAGGCCGAGAGGTTCTCGGCCACCAGCGTGACCAGAGCGTGGTTATGCTGCAGCTGGTTGATCAAGTCATGGCGGTAAAATACATGAGGACTTCTCTGGGTTTGACTGAAGAGAGAACAAAGGGATTATAAGGGAGACAAACAGAAATTCGGTGATGAAGCAAGGAGAGACTAAAAAGTGATAATGAAGCTGACATTATATACTTTTAGCAACACTATTTCTGATTTAGGAAACATTGCATGACTGATTTCTCATTTTTTTTTTCCTATCAGGGACATAAAGAAAGCAGCTCTTGGTGTATTTGTGTGTTTGTGTGTCATAGAATAACCAGCAGAAGAAGTCATATCAATAAAGGCCATTTCCTGCCTTGTTTCCCACATAAATGTTTTTGGCTTGAAAACTAAACTCAAGAACCAAATGAGCCTGTAATCCATGATTCAATTTTGATAGCCACCATACTACAAAGAATCATATGGGAATCTGCAACACAGTAAAATCAGTTTGAATTAACAAATTATCATAAAAAAATAAAAATCAGCAGTGGCTCGAGTATGATGATTAGAACTACTTTTCAAAACACATTATACTGGTACTACATATCTCAACTAAAATATCTACATGTATATCAAATACAGGAAAATATTATTAGCATATATTTGAATACGTGGGTCCAAGGCATGAAATACCCCTGATATTTTGCATTGAATGATTTGTGCTGAAAGGAGCTGGCACCAGAAAGAATGGGGCTCCATCTCAAAGGACCTTTCATTTAGTTGCACAACTGTCTAGATTAAAAGGATAATTCTATGTATGCACTATGACATGTGTTATGCTAAGAAACTGCACAGAACCTCCCACCAAGTGCCAAGTGAAATTATGCACATCAGACATGCCTCATAAACACCACACCTTGATTTTATCTAACCTGAATCTGTTTTATCATATATACAAACAATCTCAAGTAATTTTCTAATTCTATTACTTAATAATGAAATCAAATGACATAAAACTAATTATATAAGAATAAATATAATAACTGTTAAATGGTTATCAATAAATAATACTATTCCATTATATAATATTTTATATTACATGATTGTGACCACATATTTAAATCCTATTGATCTATGGATCTCTTTAGAGCTAATTCTCAGTTTCTTAAACCTAATCACCTTAGGTTTTGAAGCGCAGAGACCTAAATTTAGCTTTTAGTCAAATGTATCTTGTCTTAATCTTGTCACTTGCTTGACTGAACTACACATGTGCAGGACTTTGAACAGGTGATTGGATGAGGAATCAGTCATTTGAGATGAAACCCAAGAAAGAGTTGCTTAAGCGAATTCATGACAGATTTATATTTTACATAGTATATATTATAAACATGTCAAAGAGAAAGTTAGACTTGACGTGAAACAGAAATAGGTAGAACCCTGGAATTAGCACTCAACTTACCCCACTAAGTTCGTTTGTATGTTAATTGGCATTTTCTTTCTGAAAAACAACAGGCATGTATACTACATATTTTCTACATTGACTAGAAAAAACACTATTTCAAATCAAATAATTTGCTATTAATGCTTAACAATTTGACTTCAAATAAATCTTACAATAATTTCAGAAATTGAGCATGGTAATGTTAAATTAATGCTGATGTTTGTTGGCATAGTAGACCCTGGTGAGAATTTAACTTCTACCTGACAACTAAAGTCCTTACAACATGATTCAGTGACAGAACAAGTTCTGAATTATGCTTAACCTGCACTTCTCAGCATATATAGCAAATGGGCTTTTGTCAGTGAAGACATTTTGACATATCACAAGAAAAGCACAAGTGTAGATAACAAAACTAATGATGGCTGAATTCTATTAAGCTGCATCGGTGAAAGTGCATGGCAGCTTCCTCTCACAGCTTACTGGGACATTTGGAAAGAACAAAGCTGCCGTTTAGGTTGTTAGTAACAAATGTGCAAATGTTTTCTTACTCTGAAGGGTCAGAATGCCTACTGTGAAAAAGGTCTATGATTCAAAAACAAAGACTAACTTCAATATATAATGAACATTTACAAGACAAGCTAGCTACCAGACTATACAGATGATTAGCCAGGCTGCTGTACACTGAAGTAGGCATTTAAACTGGTTGGATGTAATGGAGTTTAGATAGGAGTTTGGAGTGATTAAGGTTGGACTTGAGTCTATCAACATATTTCAACTGCAGTTACAGAGTTTGCTTTGTTATACTGTAATAAAGTAGGTGCAGCTCCTTAAAAGGCGCGTGCAGACTACACGACTTTCAGCGTTGGCCGATGGCCGTGCTGTTCACACTACACAACTTGCCGTCTTGTAACGGGAGTCTTGAAGTCATTGTGGCGTTCACACTACGTGACTGATCGGTGACAGGGGGTCACGTACTACACGAGCTGACAGTGGCTGTGTCACCCGACGCTGGTCTCCAAATCACGTTTTTTCAAGAAAACACACGTGAAATGTCAAACGGGAAATGACACGAACCTACACACGAAACAGCTGTGGTTTGTTATTATAAAGATAGCAATTATAAAGACAAAGAATATGGGTGAAAGAATGGATTAGCACACGCAGGTAGCAGGGATTATCTGAGCTACAGAGAGCTGGAGTAAAAAGTGTTTTGTAGTGAAAAAGTAGCTGCCTGTTCTGCCAGCTGCCTTCTCTTATTGGCTGGATGTGGATGTCGAGTTGGAAAACTTCTCCAGATATTTGGCATGCTAGATATCTGGCTGGCGTCTGCGACATGCCAGCAATGCGTCAGGGAGCCATTTTGATGCATCGTTGATTAGTTCAAACATAATGACTGGCGGCTATCGATCAATCGCTGATTTATCGCTGATCACAGCCTGATGGGTCACCGAGCTCACAATTTGGCAAATCGGGCTATAATTCGTGTAGTGTGAACTAGGCTTAACTTTACTAAACCATGCTGACCAAATGAAAGCGTCACCAAATACATGTGATGCTTGATAAAGGGCCTCATGTTTTCAGAACATACTGAAACAGTCAAAATGAGGAAGTTGAGAGCTTTCGGTTTACTGACAGATATTTCACATCAGTAAAAAAAAAGGAAAAAAAGTAAAGTGTGGGTGTATAGAGAGCCCTATGCTTCCGGTGGACCACCATGAGACCTTATTTAGTCAATGTAGAGAGGCAACTAATTAATTGATCCAATTTGAATTGTGCCCTGAATTACATATGTTTGTCAATTTAAAATATAATTTTGTTCGTCAAGAAAGTCGCAGTTTGCCGTAAAACTGTTGACATATAAGACAAAGGAAGGAAGGAAAATTAGCAATTACAAAGACCACGCATGTGACTTTATAAGGGTTTCTCTCAATGACTGAGGCTAACGCTACTGAAGCTAAAATCAAAGAACATACATGTTTAGGTGATGGGATAAAAAGGACCAAGAGTCACTGGATTAAACACACCAGGTGAGACACATTTGTGGTGGAACTTGACATAAGTTACCAAGCTAGTAGTAACCAAGCAATGAACGTAAGCTAGCATTAAAGCAATAACATGTTGAGAGACTTTCTTGACATACAAAATTATCTTTTAAATTGACAAACAGCATATATGTAATCCAGGGTACAGTTTAAACAAGATTTAAAAAAAGTTGTCTCGCGCCATTGTCTACCGTACACATATTTTCCAAAATAAGGTGCCATGGGGCGGAAGTGGAAGGGAGGGTCAGTATTGCTCAGCCCTGTTAGCACTGATGGTTATTTAATGCACTGGGATGAGTGGCAGACAACTACTCTGATGTTATCTTGAATTGACGTGCCACTAAACTGCTAGGCTAATTGCTCTCTTGGGTGCTAAATTAAGAGTTGACATGCCTCAGCTGTTGTGCGATTAAAAAAATGCTAGGAATGTTCAGCTGGTCAAATACGTGAAAACTAAGAGTCTTGTTGCTTCCCTAACCCTTCTTACGTGTGTCCATGCATTGTGTGCAAAACAAACAGATACTTCAGAATAAAGTACTTTAAAACTATGCCAAATAAACACTTCATACTTGCCAACATTAGAAGCATCCTGTATGTGATCCCGTAATATAAAATTGATTTTTACCATGACCTTACCTAAGGTTTTGAGGGGCTTCTCCAAAGAGACTACAAATTTCTCTGATTTGCTTCAGGGCAGGGATCACCCATTTGTCATTGGTTCGTAGCTCCTCTATGAAGCGATCTATCCACTGAATCTTCTGTGTGTCTCTATCCTGTAAGTGAAAATGAAACATCATCAGTATAAGTTCAGTAAGCCTTTTCTTTGTTATTTTGCATGCGGTTCACCTTTAAACTTATTCACCAACAACACTCCAACATGTACCTGTGAGCAACTATAATCCAATATCTTGATGTGAGCACTAAGAGCCTGGTCCATGATGTCTACGGGCACATCATCGCTGTGTGCCAGGTTCCACAGCAGATTGAGGACCTTGTGGGCCATCACCCCATCCTTATCATCCTCAGCCAAGCGCCGGATAAGTTCCAGCAGTTTTTCACGCTGCTTCTTGCTCGCGTTGGTCCAGCTTGCCTGCACAAGAACAAGTTCCAATGAAAAGGTACAGAACATTAGTGTCCAACGTTCCTTTATAATCTGTGATTGAGTGACTGATACAATATCCAACCCTTACTCACCTTGAAACAGTCAAAAAGGTGATCAAGCTGCTCAGGTGAGAAGTCCCATGCCAGCTTGGCCAGGAGGTCGTGGACATTCTTTACAATGGCCTCATGCTTACCAGCCTGCAGATATACAGAGACAACAACCTGACTGTTGGGGTAACAAGACACTAGGGTTGGGCAATGTCTACAATGAAACATCGGGATGGACGATGTCATCGGGTGCGCGGGCGCACGCACGCAGTGAGGCTGAAAAGCCATAATCTCTCAATTAAGTTGTTCCCATACACTACACGAGGAATTTTGACCTCTTCAGACTACTTCCTTTCTCTGTGCAGTAGGTGCACAGGCACAACCTGTACTGGCATGGTCGGTAGCACAAACTCAAGTGATATAAGCCCTGTGCCTGAAGAATGAAAAGCTGCCACTTAGGATCATTTCCAGTCTAAAAACACAATTGGGCAAAAAAACGTGACTGACGCAATTGTTTGGAAGGTTTGTTGCTCAACAAGTACTCTCATTCCAGTGAAAAACATAATATTAACAAAATTGCTCCAAGCTATTATAATTTGGCGTTCTCTAGAACTACAAGAAACTAATTTGTCCCTACAGTGTATTCTTTTGCGCATTCTTTCAGAGCCAAAGCCAACACCTGTCTGATTCCAACACCAACAATCTGGTCAATCACTTCAATCATATCTGCTTGTCGTCACTAAATATTACTGCTCCTCTAAAGGTTAGGCCTACGTCTAAAGCTAGTAAGCAACCCTGGATAAATGACAGCATTCGCAGCCTAAAAAGGGAATGCAGGAAAGCAGAGCGCAGATGGAAAAAATCCTGTCTCCAAGTCCATTACCTCAGTCTCAAAGGATTTATTAATTAACTACAATAACATGGTTAAGGATGCGAGAACACACTATTTTTCTGAACTCATTACTACACATAAACACAATCCCAGGTTTCTGTTTAAGACTGTGGATCAGCTGGTAAACCCAACCCCTCCTTGTGCCTCAGCTGGAAGTAATGATGACTGTGAATTGTTTTTATCTTATTTTACCAATAAGATGGTGTCAATCAGAGCCTCTATTACCCCCACTGCCTCTTACTCAGAGGTTCCTCACCAGCAACAAGAGAGTTTTAACCAGTTTTATCCCATCGACTTGTCTGAGCTTTTACAACAGTAAACACAAACAGTATCACAAATGAGAGTGTCCTCCAGCCCACTTGATGTAATACCTACAAAATTTTTACTGAAAGTAATAGATTCTATTGGGCCCCATTTGATCTCTGTTTTCAACAGCTCCCCATCTACTGGTTGTGTCCCTGATTATTTTAAAACGGCTTGCGTGAACCCACTTTTAAAGAAACCTGGTTTAGATCCCTCCCTCCCACATAATTTTAGACCAATTTCAAAACTGCCTTTTATTGCAAAGATTCTAGAAAGAATTGTGTCCAAAAAGCTGCTCACTGTACTGGAAAATAACAAAATATTTGAAAAGTTTCAGTCTGGTTTTAGGAAGTACCACAGCACTGAGACTGCCCTGCTTAAAGTCACCAATGACCTTTTAATGTCTGCTGATGAAGGCATGTGCTCAGTCCTGGTACTCCTGGACCTTAGCGCTGCTTTTGACACCATTGATCACAACATCATGTTAGACAGACAGAGGTACTGGGTGGGGATCTCTGGTACTGCCCTAGAATGGTTTTCATCCTACCTGTCAAATAGGAAGTTTTGCGTGTCTGTAATCAACTATGTCTCCTCGTTTTGTCCAGTTAAATATGGTGTGCCTCAGGGGTCGGTCTTAGGACCCATTTTGTTTTCCTTGTATCTGCTTCCCCTTGGACATATTATCCATAAACATGGCATTTCTTTTCATATTTATGCTGATGACACACAAATATACTTGCCCGTCAGATCCACAGACCCTGGAATGCTGAGTTCACTTAACAACTGCCTTTGTGAAGTTAAAAAATGGATGTCAAATAATTTCATCCAACTGAACTCAGACAAAACAGAAATCCTGGTCATCGGATCCAGCAGATGGCAAATCAAATTGCCATCTGCTGGTTCCCTAGTAAATCACATTAAGCCTGTGGCAAAGAACCTTGGTGTTTGGTTTGATAGTAATTTAAATTTCGAGCAGCACACCACAAAGCTTGTTCAATCATGTCTCTATCAACTTAGAAATATAGCAAAAATTCGATCTATGTTAACTTTTAAGGACACCGAGACCATTTTACACGCCTTCGTCTCATCACGCCTGGATTATTGCAACAGCCTTTTCACCTGTTTAACCCAAAAATCTATTGATCGACTCCAGACTGTCCAGAACTCAGCTGCCAGGCTTTTAACCAGAACAAAGAAATATGACCACATTACTCCTATTTTAGCTTCATTACACTGGCTCCCAGTATGTTTTAGAATTGACTTTAAAATTTTATTGATCACTTTTAAAGCTCTTCATGGCCTCTCGCCTTGTTATATTTCTGACCTTTTAGTCCCATACACACCAGCACGCACCTTGAGATCCTCGGGCAG
>NC_060156.1:20437855-20449606 GCF_021292245.1 Micropterus dolomieu | reverse complement strand
CCGAGGAAATCAGGTCGGCTGAGTCAGTGAACTCTTTTAAGTCCCTTCTTAAAACAGACTTTTATAGGAGAGCCTTTCCCGATCTTATTTGACTTTATTTTATCCCTTTTATTTTATTGTATTTTACTAATTTTATATTTATCTTAAACGTGTATTTTATTCTTTTCAATGTTTTCATGCTTTTATCTTGTATTGTTTTTGTATTATTGTCTCTTGGGTATTATTGTCTTTACACTTGTTAAAGCACTTTGTAACTTGTTTTTGAAAAGTGCTCTACAAATAAGGATTATTATTATTATTATTATTATTATTATTATTATTATTATCATCATCACAGAACGGCAGAATCATGCACTTAACTCATGTTGTGTCATGTTATTTCACAATTAGTCAAGTAGCAGCACAGTCTTGTTGTATTCTAAAGAAGATTGCATTCATTGAAGGCTTTATACAATTTTGTCAGTTTTGATCCTAAAATACTCAATATAATCAGCAGACCTAGAATATATCATGTAAAGTAACAATTTACATTATTTCTGTAATGTAGCATTATGTAAATACAGAAAAAAAACATTTGCTGGCTTAGCTTGCTTTGTGTGACATCATTAGAAATAGTCTACATATGTGAAAGTCTTTTGGATACTTTAACTTTATAGACTAAACAATGAATCATTAGAATAGTAGTATACCTGTGCAGCCCAGATGTTGTCCAGATCCTGCATTGTAAGAGCTTTCTCTTTGATAACGAAGCGAAGGATCTTCTCCAGTTTCTCTACGTACTGCGGCTGGTGCAAACTGTCCCTCAGCACAATGGACAGGATGTGGTTCTGCTGGATCCACTCCTATGGTAGGATAAGGACACACAGAAGGGAGAAGTGGATTTTACCTTTAGACAAATCTTTGACACAAAGCTCAAAAGTTAAGAGCTGAGCGGAGGCTTACCGCCATGCGCTCTGCAGTCAGCCATTCCTCCTCTTCAGGGTTATGCCGATGAGTGTAATAGGACACACTGGAGATCACCTTGTTAACTTCATTTAGTGCATTCATTTTGCCGTTAAAAGAAGAAATTTGCAATAACCTGGTGATAAAAATTGAGAGTTAAATCAATTAAATCATACTAAATGTGTATGATAATTGCACTCAAATTTGAACAAAATCCTTACTTTGGTGATAAGAACTGATATAAACACATAACCTTTAATACTCACCTAAGAATCATTTTTAACCTAAAAATCTCTAAATTCTTAACGGTCTCCTCCTGCCCTGGTACACGAGAGGCCAGATTTTTCAGAGACTTGATTATCATGGACAGTGCGTCGTTTTTGGCTTCATTCTTGGCTTCTTTCTTCAGCTCCTCATCTGTGAGATTCTCTAAAAACTGAGGAACCATCTCGATGACTGGAAGGAAGTACTTCTTTACCGTGTGCAATGTGAGGAACTCGTAACACTGGCCAAAAGGCCTGTAACGCAGAGAAAACACAATCATAATAAATACAAAATCATTACACAGAGCACTTTGCTAGCCCATAAAATGTTACATGTTGCAGAATACTGTGAATTTTAATTGAATAACAGCCTCACTTGATAAGTGCAGCGATGATCTGGACGTTCAGTGCTTGGCCGCTCATGAAGCGATCGTGCAACATTTGAAACCCGTTTAACGTGCCAAATTTGTTTATTAAGTCCACCAACCAGCCCTGTGAATTAAAACAACAAAGAAAAACACATGAAAGAAGTTGCCTTTAATCTGTTGACCAAGAGATGGTTTCACAAATTCTCAATTTCTTAAAAGATATTTCATGTTGGGATTATAACTGACAAATCCCCACAAAATTTTATTAATTAAAAACAAAATATACAAATTTCCTTTTTTTTTTTATTTCCTTTAACTAAGTTTACAACTATGAGCGTGAGACCCTGCCACAATATTATGTCCATTTCAGTCTTAGTATTATTGGATCTCAGTGCTGCTTTTGACACGGTCAACCACAACATATTACTAGAGAGACTTGAAAACTTGGTGGGACCTTCTGGCCCAGTACTAAACTAGTTTGACTACTTTGAGTCTATAGGTAATCATCACACTTCTGAGCTAACAAAAATGACTTGTGGAGTTCACCAAGGATCAATTCTGGGGCCTCTTCTGTTTAACATCTACATGCTTCCACTGGCTCATATTATGAAAACCAACAAAATATGTTTCCATTATTATGCAGATGACACACAGATTTACACAACAATGTTAAAAGGGGACTATGATCTCATATAAGCACTGAGAAACTGTATTGAACAAAACCATTGGATGTGCCAGAATTTTCTTCAACTAAACATAGATAAAACTGAAGTCATTCTTTGGGGCCAAGGAAGTACGATTAAAAGTCGATGCTCAGCTTCAATCGGCAGGTCTGCTGAAATTCAGTTCTTTAAATCAAGACTGAAGACTTTTTTTACCACTGCTTTTAATAAAATCTAATTTAAGGCTGTAGATTAATATCTTACACAGCACTGTAACTTCTACCATCCTGTTTTATCCAGCTTTTATTTTCTATTTTACTCTTCTAAAATGTATTTTATCCTGTTTTAATTTTCTATTTCACCCTTTTAAAAATTGTATTTCAATGTCTTTTTTTATTTATTTCCCTATAATGTTTTATGTAAAGCACTTTGAATTGCCTTTTTGTTGAAATGTGCTATACAAATAAACTTGCCATGCCTTACTTTCTCCTTGCGAGTCATTTGAGAAAGAGATCCAAATCATTGTGGAAGAGACACAGTATTAGAGACAGACAGCTCTACCTGACCAGACATTTAATTGCTTCTTTTTAGCCAATAAAATAAAGTGAATAAAACGTTTACATTCTTGTTAAATATTTAACAATGGCTGAATAATTTTTAACTTTTAAAAAAACAAAACAAAAAAAAGTCAGTATCAAAATCTGACTTAACAGTTGTACAGTGGAACCTTAAGTAGCCCCGGGCACCCTGCCAACAGAGGCAGACAGACAAGCGGTGCTGCAATACTTTTCAAACTGACTCTGTGCCCACGCTGTATCATCACTCTTTCACTGTAAAATTCATATTCTCTGGTGTATCCACCTTCTCTTTTATACAATCTGCTTTCTGACACAAGCACTAAGTGTCTTATGGACAGTGAGTTCCATATTTTTCATTATCAGGCTACTCCAGAGAGGGATTTTCTTCGTTTTATACGGGCCCTCAGGGTAAGACTAAAATGCCACTCTATGGATTCTGTTAAGGATGAAAAAAGTCCGGCTGACTGTCCTCTGGAGGAAGAAACCTGTTGCTACTAACATGATTTAAATTTTTTTTACACGCCTAAACATAATAACAATAAATGTATTGAGTGATGTCATACACATCTAGACTGTCAAAAGTGTAGCAGACATTCAGAATGCAAAATGGGAAAAAAAAGTCAGTTTTAGGAAAAATTCAAACCTGGCCAGGATGAAATAGTCTACCATTAGCCTCATCAAACATTATATTATGGGTACAATTTTCATCATCGGTGGTTCACCTTAGGAGAGCGAGGGTCTGGTGGTCGGGCAAAGAGCTCGTCGTCGGCCAGCTGTGCCCCAGCGGGAACAGTCTCAGAGGGCCGTGTGCCATTGTAGATGTGGAACTTGCAGTGAGGGTTGGTGGCCATGGCCAGCAGCTCCAGTAGAGGAAACCAGTCCTGAGAGAGCTTGGCCACACACAGCTCCACCAACCGGTGTGTGTTATTGATGATACACCTCTGTGACATGATCATGGGAAGAAAAAACAACAACAACAAAATAAAAAAAAACAGTAATATATTAACCATTAGACTACGAGAGACAATGGAAGTAAGCAAAAGAGTGGTTGATAAAGAGAATTTCAAGGCAAAGAAAATGTCCTTCAGGAATACTGCGATCCACTGATTTAGTACCAGAAATACAGTGTTTTTCACACATGGGCTATATGCTTGGTGGGCTCAAGTATATTGACTTATTACAACAAGAAGGTTTATACAGTTTGACATAATTTGCACTGAATCCCCAGACGCATTCTACAGAACAGTATGCAAATATGTCACCTGCTAATCTTGTCAAATAAACAGAATTGTAGAACCAAAGATTCAAATAAAATGAACTTTATTAAGTCAATTCCAACCTAAACAGCTGAATGCTGTGGAATTGAAGACTTGGCTGCAATGTTGAACATACTACCATCAAGCTAAAGCTTCACCAAATGTATGCATTGTGTTTAAAATACAAGTGAGCAAGATCACATTAACCATCAACTCAGCTTATGTTCACATCTCCTCCCTTATTTTAGCCTTTTGTCTCCTGGACTCTTCTGCAGTTCTTAAAGTTTAATTCAGAGGCCCAGTATGTTAAAAAAAACAAACAGGTTAGGAAAGGATGGAAGCTCTGCTGAATTTTGACATTTCTGACATTTGTTACAGTACAAGTCATTTAAATTGAATGTTTTAACAGTAATGCCATGGCATAAAACATTTCCATGGAAGAAAAATTTACAGTAGCAAGTTGAATCTGACTAAACAGTGTGGGTCAAAGCTTCAGATTATTATGTGCTATTAGCTCTTTTTACTGATTGTTATAACTGACACCTTTATATTAATAAAATGTTCCTGGAAATATAAGAAATACTATAGTATTCATGGCTTTTGCTACCCTTCAAGCAAGCGATCCTTGCTAAAGCAGCTGCCACAGACTTAACTTGTAAAGTCTCACATTTTACTCATAAGACTCACAATTTGTTGCCTTTACTGGCATCTTACAGTATCAACATATTTGATGTGAAAACTTTAGATTTCTGTGTAAACAAATAAAAACTGTGCCTGCTAATCATGTCATTAATAAAATGACAATCCACTGGCCCTTCTGCATGGCTGCTGACTGGTTCACAGATCTCAAGGAGCCAGATAGAAGCAATCGATATGGGACCGACTCACAGTATACCAAAACAGAATTCGGTTGCAAAACATTTTTTGAGTGACTAATTAGAATAATTACAGCAGCTGTGGATTATGAAAAAATATTAATCTTGTGTTATGTACAAATAAGGTTATATTTAAATAAAATATCAAACTAGTCGAGATTATTTTGAGGGTGACAGGAGAAACAAAGACATTTTGCTCATTTACATTCTTGTCTGTCTCACTGGTTAACCGTGAAAGGTTCCAGAGATCAATCTCCCTAATATCACACAGCCAGCCTCAGCTACTTCTGACAAAAAGATCATTGATCACTGCTGGCGTTGCCTCTTTCCCTCAGCTCTGAGAAAACCAAACAGGAAACTCAATTAACAGCCACTACCCAGGTTTGAACGATGCACGCATCCAATGAGATAAGGGCAAAGATGTCAAAAAATAAATAAAGCTGAGGTGACTATGTTGACTCACACCACCTGACAATATTATGAAAGGTTGACAAAAATCTATAACACCTTTGAACCCTTCTCTTTAAAACCGTGAACCTATGTAAACTGGTAGTTTTGTTCTGTGCAACGTCAAAATCCTTGTGTGGATTTATCTCTAAAATCTGGCTTTGCTATGTGTTACATACACCAACCTTATTTTTTTTAAATATATCATGGGTTGATTATTAGAATTTAGTTAGAGTTAGAAAAACTCTGGAGGACTGTTATCATTGATTCCTTTGCTTACAGAAGCTTGTTTTTCAAGTACCGAAATACAGAACAATGAAAACTCACATGAATCTCAAACTTCCAGCCACTGACTGCCTCATCCGTCAGGATCTTTGTGAAGGAGATGGTCAGACCATCTCGGAAAAACCTCTGACATGCCTCACACTTCACATCCAGTCCTGGAAGGAAAGATATCCCTCATTTAAAACCATATCCTTCATTTAAAATGTGCAACAAAGTGAAATGAAAGAGCATGAAGGAGGTACAAAGCCTAACACGGGTCTCTGCACACACCAGGGAGTTATGTTTAATTACCTTTAATACCTTTTTAAGACTAAATATTAAAGAAAGGACCATAAAGACAAGATCTTAGAGATAATTTATAAATGTTTCAGTTTAAAAATGGTAAGAATGCATATTTTATTAAAAAAAATAAAAAAGTTACCCTGTTCAACATTAAATACAATATAAAAGCTAATGCATTCATTTACAGTTAACAAATATCAAGTTGTTTAAAATCAAATAAAATCATTTGTAGTTCAGCATTTGAAAAAAAAAAAAAAAAAAAATTCTATTTAAGTAATACTCTCTACAAGAGAGTTTTATAAGACAGATAATTTTATAACAAATTTTGTTTATTTTACTTCCTAATTTAAATTATTTGTCATGTTCTACAGATGTCTGTTTCAACTTGTGTTAAGAAATTAAACTGTATTTTCTTCATTCTGCATCACCACATCAGCTGCAATTGCAGTTACAAATGACAGAAATCCACAAAGTGTAATTCTCATTAGAAAATAGTGTTCACCAGGAAGATACCAGTCAGAGCTTTGTCGAGAGGTGGAGGCGGGACTAATGTTGATGGAGGCAGCCGCCTCTTAATTCTGTATGCAAGGAAAAACCCTGGTAGGGGATATTCTGCCGTGGTTTCAAAATTGTGGTTACTTTTTTGGCCTGATCAGTCTAATAAGATGAATATCTGGACTTAGCATTTTATATCTTAAGTTTTCTCAGTATTTTCCAGTCTGGATATAATAGGCAGGGTAGTGCTACAATCTAGACCTGAAGAAGGTCACTTATTCACAAAATATTTATTTTTGTATCATAATACTATAATTTGTGCAGATACAGTAAAAGTAAAGTATTTTTGGTTCAGTACAGAGGGAATAATTTGGTGGAAAAGCCTTTCATATGTAAATATTTTCTGCTTTATTGTTATAGGTCATTGTGAATTAAACATGTTTTGCAAAGTTTCGTTGGGCAAATCACGTAGACATAAAATGACGGAAAATAAATCACCCACTATTTTCGTGTTATTTATCAAGCACAAAGGGTAAACATTTGTCAGGTCTAGTTTATAAAATGTGAGGATTTGTTGATTGAACAGCTCTGCAGACATAAAAGAACATTCTGTATATTCCTACCTTTTTTACTCAGGTCTATAGCAGCTTCCAAGAGGACTTCTAACTCTCCTTTTGGCAAAACTGGAACAACCCAACGAGGCCTGTAAGAAAAAAAATGTAAATCAACAGAGAAATCACCATGTGTGTGTAAAAAACATGGATTGCATGGGTAATCTGTCTATGGGCACCCAAAGGAGCTCAATTTACCTTGCTTACCTTTTACTGTTGTGATGTGTTCTGACTAAATGTAAAGCAAATTTTATGGGGGCACATAAAGTCATTGGAAAGACACAAGTAGGCATGGGCCGGTTACTGGTTTCAAGGTATCCACCAGTATGAAAAAGTCAAGGTTTCAAAACGACTAAAATATTCCGTTATACCATTGCTGCGATATCAGCTGTTTTTTTTATGTGTCAAAAACGGCAAGCGCAGGAATCCCGCAGGTTGTGCGCAGCGTAGAGAGTAACATGACTCCTCCCCCGGTTGGTGCGAGCAGTCAGTCGCCTATGTGTAGGATGGCCGAAAGAGGGGAACCTCTGAACATTTTTCCCCAGCTAAAAAGACAAAGTCTGCCATATGCTATACCGTCAAATACCACCCCATTTACTGGAACACCACCCGTCGCTCTTGCTAAATTTAAGGTAACACTATCTTGAAGTGAACATTTGCAACAAGCTAAGAGTAAGTGTGTTTGGCAGTAGTGAAATAAATACTACTGACTTGCTACAGAGGCAGATAACATGGTTATTTAACTAGCTAACATCAACTTGTTTCACCCCTCACGTTACTTTATAAAGCAGGAAATAGAGTACTACATTTCTGGGTTTTAGTTCAATAAATACATTTAGCTGGTATCCAATTTATACTTCGACCACTGTGAATTACGTCTGTACAACAGATGTGTGTGTAATAGACACACTCTCTCTCCTTATGTGAATATGTGCATCAACACTGAACTAATCATAGTAAATCGATTTTTATAGCATTATTAGATGTTTTTCTTAGCCATAGCACTATGTGTTGTTGCTTAAAAATAAAACATTTTGTGTTCAGAGGGAAGAAGTTGTTTTTTTACCCATACATCTATAAATTATGCATTTTAGAGCTGTAATCGCAATACAGTGAAACTGTGATATTTTTGCTATAAAAAGGTTAAATTTCACTTTAATTGCAAATCTGCAGTGAAACTCGCATAAGAGGTACCCAATGGAGTTTTCAACCACTAACAGTGCTATAGAGGATCAGTTTTATGAGATGGACAACGTTCTGTTTATGTGCTGAATTAGGGAGTGACGAAGGATGCAGCCTCTCTGACTGCATGTGAGTAAATACCTGTTGATCATGTCATCCAGCTTGGCTAGGTCAGTGTGAGGGAAGGCGGGCTCCTCCTCTTCCAGCTGAGGGGGCCCATCCCCCTGGCCCTGCTCATCTGGTGGGCTCACTGGAGAGTTCTCATTAGATGAGTTAGGAGATGATGTCTAGGAAAATCAAAAGACAATCAAAATCAAAGAATGCCTACTGACCTCATCATATAACCGAAATCTGACAGTAATACTATGTCAGACAAGGTACAAAAAACAAAAGTACCTTAAAATAAAAAAAACATTTAGTATAGATCCATTGTCAGAAAAATATTAAAGTGTGCAAAATGTAATTTAAATTTAAGTAATACTTTACTGATTGCTTTTTATGTAACAATCTTTAGTAATAAACAAGACTATAAGTCTATGGTGATGTTAGAGTTAGATAACTGTTGAACAGACAAAAAACAGAGACACTTTATTATCATTATTTTCTTATTAGTTGTGGAGTGAAGCTTTTAAAGTTTAGTATTAAACCACTCAAACACAAGGACAAGCAATGTTTTGATTTTGTGCCCATTTATGATGAACTATGACTTTGGGTTGTTCAGATTGGTGATTGGATCGCTTATCGACAATTGATGGGATGATCGGCGATTGGTTTTTCATACCCCGATATTAAGGTGATTTTAACTAGCTCACTATCAGAACTAAGATGACATAAAACAGTCTCTAGAATCTGCACCACACCGCAGTCTTTCCCATTCATTGATTTCTTTGTGGCGACACGCCACAATATAAACGCTGACCGCCACATACTATATTTAATGAATAAAATCATAATGCATTGTGGAGCTGCGTGCAGCACATAGTTTCACTCAGCACCTCCGCTTGCTCGCTGGCTCCCCCCTCTCTCACAAACACACTGAAACGGAGCCATGTGTTTATAGAAAAACTAATGCAATAAAGTTAACTCTGACAAGTTAGTCCATCCCTTTTCTTAACGCAACACTGTCAATGTTGGAGACGGATATGTTAACGTTAGAATACAGCTGTGTTGTCGAGGTGGACACGCTGTACATAGCTGCTATCGACTGCACCATCCTTCTCCCCGCCACAGTTACACGGTAATTATGTGGCAAACAATGTACAGCGCATTTACCTTTTTATTTACAGTCTATGGCATTTACAAATGTTTCTGGTGGTTTATCTTAAAGCTAATAAGTCCATGCTGGCATTTCATTGACTTCCTGCAACGTAACACCACCCCTGGCAATTAGATCGCTAATCCATGAAATCCCATGATCAGACAATATGAAAATAGAGACGATCGCCCAACCCTACTATGACTTGACTATAAATATATAAAGTGATCTCAAGCATCACGTTCATATGCAGTTTTCAAGCAACAGCATCATCCCTGATGAAGAAAAGCTGAAATGGTGACAAAGCAACCATTTTTTAAAACCTAGCAGTAGGGATGCACTGAAATGAAAATTCTTTGCCTAAGCCGAAACCGAATTTAATGAAAAAAATTCCCGAATACTGAACAGGTACACTCACACCTTTTCCATTTATTTAGCCTTTTTTTTTTTTTTTTTTTTTTTTTTTAACCATTGCATAAATTAAATAGTCAAAATGTGCTTTTTACTCAGTATTTCCCACAGGATGTAGAGAGACTATGGTGGGTGGGTCCGAGGCCCAAGAGGGTCCAGTAAAGTAAATTACATGTGTCCATTTACTTTTAATGCACACATTTAATATGTTTTATACTTTCTGTGAATATAATCCAATTAATCTTATTTACATCCTGTATAGACACCTTATTTTGAAAACCGGAGTTGTCACATATGTATCCTTGTGCAAAATTCATCAAGTTCGACCCAATTTGATAAATAATGTTGGATGTGGTTCTCGTATCGCGTAACATGAAGACTTCACAGCCTCTCTTCAGGTAGGACTCTCATACAGCAACACTTGTCATTGTAAAGAGAGAAAGTGACAGGATAAAGTCGCTAACCTGCCCGTCAGCTCGCACTGGTCCGTTTCAGTGGATTTACCATAAAGGCTTGAATACGTGTGCACTCCCAATGTAGGTGCGGCTAGCTTAACCGCCTTCTCATAAACAACTGACAGAAACACTCAGAAAAGGCTACAAACGGTCTGAACTAAGAAGTCAGCCACAAATGGAGTGGATGTGCTAGGAGACAATTTTGCAGCACGTTGTCTGCAAAAGGCGATTTTTGCATCTTTCTCAGAGACTTTAAAATGCTTCCACACTGCCGACATGTCAACATGTAATTGTTCGGTCTTTTGACCGAACAAAGAAAGTGCTTTTTTTGATTTTTTCGGCCAATTAATTTCAGTGGCCGAACATTTAGTGCATCCCTACCTAGCAGTTTGCCTGTTAGCTCACCAACACTCACCGATATTATCATTTACTAAAAATGCAGTCTGCTGTTTATTTCATTTGTGTGCTGGTCAGAAGCCAACTAGGCTGTACACTTGCAGTGTTTTATTGGAGCATTTCTGATCATTAGTAAACCCAAAGCAAACAAAGGATCAGAACTAGGCCTTGCTTTATGTAGCTGTTACCAATCGATCAAAAATGCCTGACTGGGCACCAATTTCAATGCACCAGTCTGCCCCACTACATCCCTAGATATACTACTATAATTTTACTAATGCCTATGTATTCCTGCATATATTAAATAATTAAAGTTGACTGTATAGCACCTTTAAATTTTTTGCACCTTCAGTTTTTGTTGATCAAAAACTTTGTAAGAGCAAAATGTAGAAGGAACGGACTTGTTGACCTGCAAAGCAAGAGTGGGACTAACTGCTGTTACATACACCTGTTTCTATAGGGACATATACAGTGAGGAAAATAAGTATTTGAACACCCTGCTATTTTGCAAGTTCTCCCACTTAGAAATCATAGAGGGGTCTGAAATTGTCATCGTAGGTGCATGTCCACTGTGAGAGACATAACCTAAAAAAAAAAAAATCCAGAAATCACAATGTATGATTTTTTAACTATTTATTTGTATGATACAGCTGCAAATAAGTATTTGAACACCTGAGAAAATCAATGTTAATATTTGGTACAGTAGCCTTTGTTTGCAATTACAGAGGTCAAACGTTTCCTGTAGTTTTTCACCAGGTTGGCACACACTGCAGGAGAGATTTTGGCCCACTCCTCCACACAGATCTTCTCTAGATCAGTCAGGTTTCTGGGCTGTCGCTGAGAAACACGGAGTTTGAGCTCCCTCCAAAGATTCTCTATTGGGTTTAGGTCTGGAGACTGGCTAGGCCACGCCAGAACCTTGATATGCTTCTTACAGAGCCACTCCTTGGTTATCCTGGCTGTGTGCTTCGGGTCATTGTCATGTTGG
>NC_060156.1:20403422-20437755 GCF_021292245.1 Micropterus dolomieu | reverse complement strand
CTCCCTCCAAAGATTCTCTATTGGGTTTAGGTCTGGAGACTGGCTAGGCCACGCCAGAACCTTGATATGCTTCTTACAGAGCCACTCCTTGGTTATCCTGGCTGTGTGCTTCGGGTCATTGTCATGTTGGAAGACCCGGCCTCGACCCATGTTCAATGCTCTAACTGAGGGAAGGAGGTTGTTCCCCAAAATCTCGCAATACATGGCCCCGGTCATCCTCTCCTTAATACAGTGCAGTCGCCCTGTCCCATGTGCAGAAAAACCCCCCCAAAGCATGATGCTACCACCCCCATGCTTCACAGTAGGGATGGTGTTCTTGGGATGGTCCTCATCATTCTTCTTCCTCCAAACACGGTTAGTGGAATTATGACCAAAAAGTTCTATGTTGGTCTCATCTGACCACATGACTTTCTCCCATGACTCCTCTGGATCATCCAAATGGTCATTGGCAAACTGAAGACGGGCCTTGACATGTGCTGGTTTAAACAGGGGAACCTTCCGTGCCATGCATGATTTCAAACCATGACGTCTTAGTGTATTACCAACAGTAACCTTCCATTTTCTAATGATTGCTCCAACAGTGGACCTTTTTTCACCAAGCTGCTTGGCAATTTCCCCGTAGCCCTTTCCAGCCTTGTGGAGGTGTACAATTTTGTCTCTAGTGTCTTTGGACAGCTCTTTGGTCTTGGCCATGTTAGTAGTTGGATTCTTACTGATTGTATGGGGTGGGCAGGTGTCTTTATGCAGCTAACGACCTCAAACAGGTGCATCTAATTTAGGATAATAAATGGAGTGGAGGTGGACATTTTGAAGGCAGACTAACAGGTCTTTGAGAGTCAGAATTCTAGCTGATAGACAGGTGTTCAAATACTTATTTGCAGCTGTATCATACAAATAAATAGTTAAAAAAATCATACATTGTGATTTCTAGATTTTTTTTTTAGATTATGTCTCTCACAGTGGACATGCACCTACGATGACAATTTCAGACCCCTCCATGATTTCTAAGTGGGAGAACTTGCAAAATAGCAGGGTGTTCAAATACTTATTTTCCTCACTGTAGCAATGGAAAGGCAAGGCCCACTGCTTGTGTGAGGGCAGGGTTTCTATTGTTGTAATCACTAAGTGTATATGCACAACAGTATAAAGAAGCAGGTGTCTCTCCTAAAAGGCCTTTAAACAAGCCATTATACACATAGTGTTTGGCTTATAGCGTGTGCTCTTTTCATCCTTATCTACCTAGAGGAAACCAAAAAGTGAGGGTTGATGTGGTTGTTTCAGAAGTATAAATGTGTTAGTATGTGGGTGTATCTCTGTTATGGTGCTGTCAAACAGAAACTCTGGAAGGAAGAGTGTTTGAGAAACAAACGTAGGTATGTGCTTTTCAGCACCAATGAGACCGTTCCATGCTTCATTTTTTTCCTCATCTAACGACTGAGTATTAACATCAGTGGTGGTGTGAGCAGCTGTGTATGGGAGAGTAAAAGAGGGATACACATAGTCAAGAGAGATACATAACTGAGAAATATGAAATGTGGGGGTGTGTGGTGAAGACTCCTTCTGCTTGGCTGACCTACATAGGCAGCTTGCCTCTCACGTCTCATCTCTAACCAACACAGGCCTGCACATGCACACGCACAAAAGACACACACACATCCTTTATCCATCACTCAGGAGGCTCTGTTCATTGATGCCTCGCCTTCACTCTCTTTTCCGCTCCCTCCTCCCCTCCCTTTTGGTCCCCTTTGGCATTTGTGTGTGGTTAGGTACGAAAAATATCTGTTTTAAAAAAGAACTGTGCTGCAGTGTCTGGACTAACAAAAAGAGAGATGTCAAAACACACTCTGTTCCTTCTCTCTTCATGGGTTAATTTAATTACATGCGTTTAATGTCAGAGAGGAAGTTTAAAGCGCAGTCATTTAAAATACAACATAATTGGATGAAAGCAGTAGCAAGCAAAAGGGAAACAAGATCAAAATATGATGGGTGTATTGAAAGACAGGACAGGTCTAATGAGTATTAGTTGAAAAGATGATGCTGACCTGGTTCTGTGGCAGTGGGGGTTGGCTCTGAGCATCAGGTGCCTGGCCCTGGCCCTGAGTGTCATTACCTCCCACCGGAGAGCCACGCGTGGTGGCCGTCATGCTCGCCACAGGGCAGATCTTGGCAATCTTGGCCTCTTAGGGAGCGCTGGCCAGGAGGGAAATCACAGCCACCTCAGCTGTGGAGCAGAGGGAAGAGAGCCCGAACACACGAGAGAGGGACACAAGCACCTGGAGATCTGGATGTGCCGCTGAGACCATTGCATAACCTGGAGCAGGGAAGAGGGGTAAAGGTCAGAAACATCAACAGGCTGGTTAAGTTACTTGTAAGCAAAACAGGATAGGTGGTGTTCATCTTGTACTGCAGAAATGAGTATCTAAATAAACTTGTTCTGAATTGGGATGTGCTTGGTAGTTAACCACTTTCTCTCACAAGCTCAAAACAAAAGCCCTGTGTTCAGTGACCAACTAGATGTTATGAATTAGGATGCTCCAGGCATGCTTTGGAGGGCTGATACGGATCACTGATTTAAATTAGATTTAGAATATCCGGCACCAATCAAAGATTTCTTTCCAACTCATTACATCTTAATTACACCTAACAAAGTCAGCATCTTACAATCTTTACAATTCTTGATATGTCTCCCACACTTTTCTAAATGAATACATAGAGGCATAGAAGGTCGGATGATATAACTGACATTTTACATCTCTTTCAGACATCAAGTAAAACTGCCAACCAGGAGACAACGCTGCAGTGCCGGGTGTCACAACCACCACCGCTAGTCTTACAATAATAATGCTGCCCCAAATGTCTCACTGCAAAACTGGATGAGATGCTTTAACACTTTGGACAAAACTAGAGACAAATTAAACTCTGATAACAATCATAAGTGTAGTTTCAGTTGAACTCTGAAATTGTGTTCCATCGTGCTAACACAGGCCCCCGAACAGTCGCTTTGAACTAAGCTTTCAGAGGATTAGGGCTGCCCCCTCATAGTCGACTAAACCGTTGTTGAGAAGAGTCTCAGTGGAGCAAGTTTTCATTGATCAGTTTGTCGCAGATTTAAAAAACCCAACAACCTCAAACTCGGTTCAGGAGCTGTGCCTTGTCGTTAGGGCCAGGGCAAAAGTATCTGGGGACGTTTGCACAGACCTTTTCTCACCTACCAGCGCACACTGCTCATGGATGTATTATCAGAGACACATCCATGATCAGAGACTGTTCTTATACATCCACGGCACTACTGCTAGTTAGCAGTCCTATTAGCCAACTCTACCCGGACTGGGAGCTTCGAGTACCGGAGATGGTTTGTATTTGTTTACACCACTAGCACAGGAGCGTTGGACCGCCGGTAGGAAGAAGTTTTCAGGCCTGGGGTGAGGGACTGAGCCAAGAATGCTGCCAGGGAGTGGTGCCGGAACGATCACCAGAAGCAGAGCCAAGCAGGCAACGAAACTGGGCTCAGCAGCCTCCCAGTGAACCCGTACAGGGACCAAACTCAGGCCCCTAAGACCAATAGTGGCCAGTCTGATGACAGGGAATACAGTACCGAGGTGACTTACAGCGGCTCTGACCAGGACTCTGGCGAGTACACGGTGGGTTCCGGCGGGAACAGGAGAGGCATGAAACTGGAGAGGAGTGAGCTTGTAGGGAGTTAATTTAAAGTATACACCATCTATCGTGTTGAGATGTCTGTGAGTATTTGTTTTTGTGAAGTTACTTATTCCCATGTTTTGAACAATGAGACTTGTGCGATGTTATACTGTGTTGAAACTTAAATTAACTAAATGTTCAGTCTCCTTGCTGGGTTTTCCGACTAACCACCTGTTGTTTCTATTTCTCTGTAATGTAGCACAGTGTTAACAATATTACTTATAACATTCTTTCTCAGCTCTGGGACTTAAACTATTGTCTAAGATAATTAAAATAATATTATAATCGTATGACGGCCGGTCGACAAGGAAAATTTGTAGTCGGGGGCAGAAGATACTGTGCTTGAATCCATCTGAAGTCCCACCATCGCCATCATAAATCTGTACAAGGGTAGATGTGAACATACAGACTCATCTGTAGAGTGGCGATAGGGCAGCCATGATGGATTTCAAAGTGAGAACAGTGTTTTATATTTATTTTTTCGCACTGGCATATTGAAAAAAGAATGCATTTTTTTCAAATTCTGATTACCACCTGCTCAACTGATGTATCCTTAGTTATAAACTATGTGCTATTTTAAGAGTAATAATTACCACCTTTTTTAACAAGACACCTGGAACAGTCTCTGAACACGGTCATTCTTTCTCTGAATACCTTAGTTTTCGCCAGTTCTGTTGATTGCAACCTGGGTCTTATTTTTGTTGTTTTGGCCATTATTTTTATAGATTGTGCTCGCCAAATTAATTGCTAAGATATGGGATCATGGTGATATTGCTACATGCTTCTGTCAGATAGGGCCATAGAAGATCAGACTGTTTCAAACAAGCTGGCAGTTTGGCCAGATTCTAACCTTTAAACCAGTTCATTTGGTCACAAAACCTGTATAGTTAGTATTAGTCGGTCATCGCTTAGAAAAAACTGTGTGCAACTGGGCTAAGTATGGCAGGTCAAAGTTACACCAGGAAGTTGGACGTTTGCACTCAATTTGTATTCCAAATATGTTTGTCTAGTCTGGAGGTTTGTTTAAAACCTGCATGATCGGAACACCGCATTAGCCTAATGATTAAGGAGCGTACTATATCACTACGACTGATATGGTTCGATTGCAGCCAGCGGACTTTTGTTGTGAATCATACAGTGTCTGTCTCTCTCTACACTGTGACGGCCAAATAAAAGCAGAACAAAAAAATAAAACAAAATAATTATTTTTTGCCAATGTCACAGCATTCCCAAATCTTAGCAATTAACTTTAGTGAGTGGTATGTAATTACTAATAGGGATAAATCAACAAAACTAGGAAAATGATAAGATACAGCCTGTATGACACTGGAATTTCCCTATAAATGTCTAGCACTAGACTGTCTGACCAACAATAAATCCAAATACAATGTTAAGTTTTCAAAACTCAGCTTACAGACAACTTTTAAATACAATTTGATGGAAAGCTTTTTTCAGCATCCAAAAATGTGCAGAAATAAAACTAATATAATCTGTTAATGTTTTAAAAAAGTGGCAGCCACATGAATAAAGATATATTTTTGGCCAGGATAACTGTACAATAATAGAATACACAAATACATAAGCACACACATGCCTTCACATCAGCAGCAGAAAAGCTGAAGTATAATACTAATATCAGAAAATAAGCTATTAGGGGGTTATTTAGTAGTTCCTGTTCCTTACAAAGACTTACTGCTGGACAACAATCAAACCACAACTGTTAAAAATCTGCCATAGCCAGATGAAAAGTCAGTGTCCCAGGATAAGATTTAATATGCTGAATGCCAATTACATTATGCACCTCTGTCTAGGCAATACGCACCACACCTTTCGGTCTTCTTGTTGTTAAAATTAACACTTTGCATTGACTCTGACCCAGAATATAACCTGATTTGAATGTATTTTTACAATTCAAGCTGTGAAAGGGTCATAAGTTTTTACAGACTGGCAATGAAGCCTGCAATACCTGTGATCAGAGTCAATAAGGTGCAGGGCATCATAAAGGAAGGGAACAGGAATATGTCTTTCAAATTAGTAGAAAAAAAAAGAAGAAAAAAATCAAGACATCCTCTATGCTCTTCAAACAGATGAAAGGTTCAGTGAAGTTGAAAATCACATTATAAAGTCTGACCCTCTGTAAAATTAAGCTGAAAGGACATCAGTCAATGGGTGATTTTAATCTCAATGCCTCTTACTTTCTATAAGCCAATCTCCACTCGGTATTCTGCCCAGCAACACCAATAGTTTACCAGATCAACAAATGACACCAAATAAGAATACAATTCATGTATAAAGGTTGATGCACATTTTACAAAAATGCGATACAAATAAGACAACCCATAATCATTAAAAACATAACTGCTGCTGCTGTTAATGTTACAGCTAAAACCAACAGTCTGTTTTTCTTGTGCCTTACAGCAAGTTAACAAGGGTGTACTAAAGTGGATGATTTGTGACCATAAATCATTTTAGTGAGCAGTCATTAAGTTGAATAGGGTTAAACTGTTGAAACCTATGTTTGGCTTATCTACTGTACAGTGTTTTCTTAGTTTAAGGGTACTGAAACTAGATTATTTCCTATTTTACAGGTGGCCAGTGACATCTGCTTCAGCATCTGCCATTGCAGTTGTCGTTACATTACAGTACATTATTACAGGGGAAATCTGGCGAGTGTGTTTGGCTTGCAGAGAACCAAATGTCATTTCACGTATCTAAAGCCACCATCAGCGAAACCACTCAGTCGCTACCCATCTACTAATGGGGTGGGTTACTTTCCTGACGCACAAAAACACACTGTTGTGTGCTATGTATAGTGTCAAAAAAGTGACAAACACACACGGCAACGATAGCCACTAAGCTAAATACAAATGCGGCCTTTTTGGACTGAACCGGCGTTGAAACGTTAGCGTAAAATAAAAAAAAAACTCTTATTGACGGATGTTTCAGTCATTTAACATTATGTGAGTTACCTTGGGATATCTTCAGAATTAGACAGCCCAGGTGCACATAAAGTACACAGTGACATTACGTAACTATCATTACAAACTAGGGCCGTCAACAACCGTTAACAGCTGGTGGTTTAGGTGGTTAACGCCTGCTGCTAGCTGCGGCAACTAACATTAGGTTAGCCTGCAAGGCGATCCGCCCAGGCAGCAGCAGAGCAGCGACGGCCTTGTCGTCCAAAGCCCATTGCGCTGAGACATGAAGGCCTCGTTATTCGGTCGGGCCTGACATTATAATTGCCCAGCAAACCTTTGCTACACAACGGATGAGCTTCAGCAAACAGAGAGTTTGATTAATAACTAAAAACCATTATCGGTCTAACATCACTTTCCCCTGGCGTTATTGTTGAACCAACCATGTTCCTGTAACGCCATTTACAATGAGCATCGGCCGTGCTAGCATGCTAACGAGGAGCAATCTAGATAAACAGTTAATATTAGCTAGCCGTTAGCTTACGTGCGAGTGAATATCCGAAAGGTGCAGCTAGGTAACGTTTCTATCTTGACAAGCGGCTTGCTGATATGACTCGACAACTAGTCTATAAAATCATCACACTGTGGTTAAGCTTAACGTCACTTTGCAGTCTTTAGCGTTCAAAATAAGTTAGCCTGGCTAGCAATCTTAGATAACGTAAAATATGTTAGTGACAGGGGAGTCGTCTATTTCCTGCAATGTAACTGAGTGTTCAGACCTGTACCGTCTAACGCTAAGTTATAACTTAGCTTAAACAAATCGAAAATAACACATTGGAAGCCCAAGTGTAACAAAATGTTAACAGCAGTGTGCTTTTGGTGATGCTAGTATTAATGAAGTATATGAATTGTGAGTGGAGGATAACCAAAATTGAATAACTTGTAAACATGAGACGTTTAAAGGAAATAGTCCTTCTCGGTCTGTAGACAGTGTCGAGAACCATTTGCGGGGTAGCTAGCGCTAGCTTGGCTTCAGTAAGCTAATCAGACTACACTACCGTTAAAACCATGAATTGCAAATTAATCGCGATGACACTGTCAAATATTCAATAAGCAGGAGCTAACAGAGAAAAAAACAGCCCGCAGCTGAGTTACACAAATAACCCAAAATGCAGTATCGTTACCTTGCATCCACCACCACCAGCTGACGCTAATACTAGCCAGCTAACAATCACCAGCCAGCGTACCAAGCTAGTTAGCTAACAACTCACCAGGAATTTGATATGACTTCCCCCTCTATTCACGGGCTACGTCCAGCCTTGAACGATGGTGTCGTCGTATATTACATAAACGTGGCCTAAATATGTGACAGTTTCGCAGGACCCAAACCTGTTACTAGAAAGATCTAATTCCTACGTTTTTTCCTCTGCTTCTGGGTGTTTTTCCTGCGTCACCGGCGCGGTAACAGCCCCCTAACTCTATCTAGTCCGATTTCTGGGGCTTGTCACTTCGGTCCCAGCAGTCACTCACAACTTGACTCAGTTCAACATGGCGGAAGCGCAGTCGGACACAAATGCTGCTCAGTAAAAAAACAGGCCAGACGACTATGTGAACTCCCAACAGTCAGCGTTGTCTATGAGCTAGCTTGCACCGTGGTCAGATCAGCAAGCACAACACCCGCTGAATGGAAAGGGTCGAAAACCCCTCTCAATTCTGATAAGGGACTCCGGCTCCGGCAAGGATCTGCAATCCGTAGTTTGATTAAAACCGTAAAAATCGAGCAACCTGACGCACTTGACTACATCGCCTCCTATCGCACGGGGTGGTCATAAATGAATAAGTAATGTCATAAAAATTGAAAGTAAAAGAACACAGGAAAGTTCAAACGTACACTGTATACCCAAAAGTTTTTGAGTAGCCTAGGCTATGGAAATGTTGTGTTCATGGCAAAAAAAATATTTACCTATGGAACAGGTTAGGCAACTAAAACAATTTGGTTAATGTTAGGGAAAGATTGTGGTCATGGTGGGGTTAAAGGATAGGGGTCACACTTTTTGTTTTTAGGTGCCCATTTCAACATTGAAACACGTTTTTCTTGCTGCAATTATTCCTCTTGTTCATACTGGCCACTGGCCACTAAGAGATCCTTTCTTAAGGTGATTCCAATGTGAGGGATTTGGGACACAATCCACAGTCTGTTCTGTGTAAAATACATTAAAAAGGGTATCTGATGCGTATGTGAGAGAGGCTTTAGCAACCCAAGGTGGATTAGTACTGGGGATATAAGAATCAGATTTATTGGCCAAATCATAGACTGTATAAAAAAGGGTCAAATGTGTGTATATACTCATACAAGGAATTTAACTTAACGTAACAAGAACAATTTACAGGAAGATAGAAATAGACATAAACCTACATCTTAAAACAAGGACAACAAAGCTTAACAAAGATAGATGTCGGGAATGTGTGTATGTAAATATACACAAAAAGCAACAATAACCAAGAAAAAACAGCGTCTATATACAAGTCAAACTGATTCTGTAAAATCCAAAGTTACAGTGTTTTCAGTAAAACATTTTGTTCCTATTCTTCCACTGCAGTGCAACAGTACATTGCTATTACTTACAGTTATTATAGTCAAATTATCAATTGCCAGACTGTGAGCTTGGTTTTTTAGGGGCCTTGGGGGTCTGGGGCCCCAGGGCAGTTGCCTGCTTTGCCCAGGTGGTGATATAGTCTTGATTATAGCTAGGGTCATGTGGTTCCATTAGGTTTGTAAGGTATTTCAAACAACAAATTCCGCTTTCTGTGACCATCTGTAATAAACAGGGAGCTAATCTCACAGGTTTGTTCCCACATCCTTAACAAGACACCAAACTCCTTATCAATGCACAGTTAATGGCTTTGGATGAGAGTCAGCCAAGTGCCTAAAATATAAAGAACTCATGACTAACTTTTACTAGTCACTCAGTTGCTCAACAGTATTGAATGTACATTATTGAAAATTCACTAGGTGACCAGAAAAATAGAAACAACTGCACAGTGCAGTGTCATATAAAATAGCCCTGCAATAAACACAATTTAATTTGACATTTTTGGTTTGTAGTTGAGATTGTGGGCAGCCAAATAATGATCCAATGGAGCTGGATTAAGGTTAATTATTCTAAGATACAACACCACAAACTAAAGGCTCTAACTTCGTGGAGGTGGATTGACACCTTAAGCAATCACAAATTCGAGATTTACAGATATGGTATTTACTGCAAGGTATTTGTTCTGATTCTATTACAATGTAAAGTGGTTCAAATGTTAGATTCTCTATTTTCTACAGCCTTTTCTGCCATACCCAATGCATAGTGTGCCTCTGTGTACATAAATGCACAATACTCCTGCACCCTTAAAAGCCCTAAAGGTGGTGGGTGCCTATATGGGAACAATATAAACCCTTTCAGACATGAATCTGTAACATTGCTGGCTTCATATATCTGCTAAAGTGACATCTTTGGGCTTATTTATGCAATGTTCCTAAAACATAATAATCTTGACCGAATAAACCACTAAGGTCAAATATGATACTTATTTGCAAAATGAGGCAAAGGAAGTCGTGAGAGTAAACTAATTTGACTCACTGCAAATGTATGAATATGGGTGTGTTTCTCTTTGCATGTAATTCATGTTTCTACATAGGGTGTTCTCTACAGCTCTTTATAATGGATATTCGACAGAGAAGGATTAGATGAAATTCTAAACAGGAAGACAACTGATCTGATTACATCTCTGATGAGACAGCAAAAAGAAGGTCAATAGTAACTATAGAGTAATCCAGTGAAGTCTCTTCCCTCCTGCACTACAGTAGGTTCTTTGTGCTCTGACTGTGCTTTAGTCTTAAGTATGAGCTCCCTGACTTAAATGAAATACAAATTATTTTAATGAACCCTTTTTCACAAAGTGGTTCTTCTGAGAATGGGCTTCGCTGCCTGTAGGTGGGGAGAGCAGTAAATTGAAATACAGATAAACTTTGACCTCTAAGAAAACCACTGGTAGAAGCTAAAATCATATATATATATATATATATATATATATATATATATATATATATATAATATAACACTTTAACCCAAGCGTCTCTTTTCAAGGTAGGCCTGAGCAAGATAACACACCATCATGGGTCAGGTCCTATCCTGGAAGCTGCTTGACGTCCATGTTCCTCATTTATGGTTACAATCTATCTCTAAATTTGTCAACCCTTATTGTCTATAATTTTACTATGTTTGTGTGCACATGACACCTTTAGCATGTCTTTACATCTGTTGCTCTTCCTGAGGTTTCTTCCATTACATGTTTACAGCACCTTTAATTTCATACTGTTTTACAGTCAAACAGCTTTACAATAGGCTAAGTGTGTTTTAAAGTACAACTGCTCTATTGTAAATGTGGTTTATGGTATGGTACTGTAATAGTGTTTTTGAGTATATCTGGTCTACTGTAATTGTTTTGGGAGTGTAAGTTTGATACCGTGTTTTGTTTTCTGCACAACATATATTAATATTCTGGAGTATTACTGCAAATTTGTATATTGTATTTTATATGAGAATATTTTGCTATGAGCAATTAGTACAGTGAACAAAACAGACGTTTTTGTCAACTGATTTGTACAAATTAAATCCACAAAGAAGCATACAGAACAATACTAATTTTAAAACTGTGGCCTAAAGAAATAATATATGCTTGTAAAGCCCCGTAAGGGCAATTTGTGACATTGGGCTATCTAAACAAACTTGACTTGAGTTTACTACAGGTGTATCCTACCATATAGTGCCTCTGTCAACATTTTGTAATATGTAGTATTTTGTAATTAATTCTCAAACAACAAAACCTCCTTTTGTTTGTCAGGGAAAGAGCAGCACTGTTACTGTATCTCTATGACTTGTCACCCAGTCACGTCATGTGGGGGTGTAATGAACTTCTTATGAAGGTGTGTGTTTCTAACACCCATCAATACTCTAGAAACTGCTACATTTTTTTGTGTGTCCGCACTTTTGGAAGATTCCGACTAAATTACATTATCACAAAATACAAACATACCATTATGTCGATATCAAAACCAATCACCTAACATTTGTATTGTTAGGCAGTGATAATGATACCATTCATCATGCTTTGTAACCCATACATATTTATTCTGATCAGACAGTCAGAGGCCTTTCACTCATCTGTTTGTGGTAAAATATAGACAGAAACATTACTGTGGAGTATTACTGCAAATTTAAACACCAGTTTACCATATTTTCTATGATAATATTTTACTATAAACATTTACATTTCATAAAAGAGGTATTAGTCTGAGTACAGTGAACAAAACAGGCATTTATTGTCAATTGATTTGTACAAATTAAATCCATAATGAAACATAAAGAACAAAACTAATTTTTAAATTGTGGCTTAAAGAAATAATAGCCTGTTAGCCCCGTGAGGCAAATATGTGATTTTGGGCTATATAAGCGAACTTGACTTGAGTTGACTACGGGTTGTATCCTACCATATAGTGCCTGTGTTAATATATTATAACATGTAGTATTTTGTTCTTAATTGACTTTAAAAGACTTTTGTCATTTTGTTAATTAGTTACATATCATCCTTTACCAGGGCAACATATAAGAATATGTTCATGAATAAATGACTGATATAAGTTAACTTCTGTGGCACTGTAAACAAGACATTAAACAAATAGTTCGGTCACATTAGTTACCCCAGTCTGGGAACCAGTGGCCTGGCGTGAAACACAATAATGAGGGTACGTTCATGATTCTCACTCCTCAAGGCTCTTGTCTGGGTTTTCTTTCCCACCGGACATGTAGTAAGAATCCCCGACAGCAAAGATGGCGGCTGAGCGGCGTTGACTTCTCTGTAATGAGTTTCCAAATTTGGTGTAATTGTTGAGTTTTTTTCGCTGAACAAGGAAAACAACGTCAATGCCGCGAGATTCGTCTCGTGGAAGAGATGTTGTGAGACTACGAAGAAAGTCTTTTCACACGGAGTTTGCTACTACAGCTCGCTAGTTTGCCGTTGTAGCGCTGAGTGTGCATCGCCGTAGCTAACTAGTCTGTATCGTCATTGTAAAATGGCTCCGGTGCAGATTGGGTCAGATGGGCAGCTCGTACCACTCGGTGGTCCGGTGGTCTCGGGTCCACAGCCACCACCACCCGGGACCCCGGCCACACAGGGGGTCCGACTGAGCCTGCTAATTGAATTTCTTCTCCAGAGGACCTACCACGAAATTACCCTGCTGGCAGAACTGTAAGTAACATTTTAGCGGCGTAGGCCTTGAAGCTAACCGGCGGGCTATCGAGCTAACGTTAATAGTAAACGCAAAAGGATGCGCTTCTTCCAACCACTTCAGTAAACGCCAATTGGCTCGTGAAGTTAGAACCAATCGATAATTTAGATGATTTAGAGATGCTTTTCATATTGAAGTCGAGGAAGAGTGCTAACAAAGCGGAAAGCACAGACAACTACTGTTATGTGAGGGGGCGTACCGGTAAACAACACATTACCATATGTCCTAAAGATCCTTATAATGTATAAGGTAAAATGTTAGTTATCCAAGATATTCCATGTTTATGTGGGGCGACATCAGGTTGATCCCAAAGCTAGTTTCTCCTCGTTTTAGTACCTTACCACCCAATTAGTAACTGAGGATTTTTTATTTGCTGCACCATTAATAAAAGCTTGGTCCTAACGTTACCAGGGGTGCATAGTTTGTGCTGTTACTCTACTCTCAGGATAAAGACTATAGGAATAATTAAACGTTTCAATGTTTTCCCTTTTAGACTTCCAAGAAAAACAGACATGGAGAGGTATGTTTCTCTGAATTTCATTCAGTTATTCACTTATTTATCAATTCACCCCTTTAGCCAGCCATATGTTAAGCATTTATATCCTGTTTTACTTTTCAGGAAAATTGAGATCGTCCAGTTTGCCAGTCGTACCAGACAGCTGTTTGTGCGTCTGTTGGCCCTTGTGAAGTGGGCTAGCAATGCAGGGAAAGTTGAGAAGTGTGCGGTATGTTGTGTGTTATTTGACTTCGCTAATGTCTTTTTTTTGTAAACTGCTTTGTGTCCAGCAATGCACAAATCAACTTACTGTCACCTCTCTCCACGGTATCCTTCGTAACAGATGATTTCCAGCTTCTTGGATCAGCAGACCATCCTCTTTGTGGATACAGCTGATAGGCTTGCATCACTGGCGAGAGATGCCCTGGTACATGCTCGTTTGCCCAGCTTTGCCATCCCTTTTGCCATTGATGTTCTCACCACGGGGTCATATCCTCGCCTGCCCACATGTATACGAGTAAGTCTGTTAAACTTCCTTCTCTGCGTGTTAAGACTGATGATCTATAGTCTTGTATGAGAAGATGTTGGGAGATCAAACTCATGGCTTTAAAAAACTTACTCTTTTCTATGTCAGCACAATTGTTTCTGTGTCCATTTGTGTAGGATAAGATCATTCCTCCAGACCCCATCACTAAGTCTGAGAAGCAGACCACCCTTAGCCAGCTAAATCAGATACTACGACACCGCCTTGTCACCACAGACTTACCACCCCAGCTAGCAAATCTTACAGTTGGTAAGCAGCCTGCGTAAAACCACTATGGTCTGTTTTAACTGCTGTACTGGTAAATTGAAGATCTTGGATTATTGCTTGTGTGTATATTTGTGTAGCTAATGGGCGTGTAAAGTTTCGTGTGGAAGGAGAGTTTGAGGCCACTCTGACGGTGATGGGAGATGACCCTGATATTCCCTGGCGGCTGTTGAAGTTGGAGATTCTGGTGGAAGACAAAGAAACTGGAGGTAAGGCATGCACTCATTCAGCTCTGCTACACACCACATTTCTATTTTGTTAGTTAGATAAACTGATCAAGAACAATATTGTGATTGATGGTTCGCTGCGTATGCAGACCCTGCTTGTAACTCACTAGCAATAAACTCTGTGTATCCAAGAACCCTCTGGATTTGACTTGCTTGACATCCATGTCCTGCGATGTGACCATTGCACATGGGCACATTGTGATGACGATGCTATAACGATATATTGTGCAGCCCTAATTGCTAATGTTTTTCCCTTCCCCATTCCCTCTCAACTGGTTTGTCTCCGTCCCCCTCCATATTGACAGATGGCCGAGCCTTGGTCCACAGTTTGCAGGTGAACTTCATCCATGAGTTGGTCCAGGCACGTCTGTGTGCAGATGAAAAACCCCTACAGGACATGTACAACTGCTTGCGTATCCTTTTCTTTATCTTTGTTTGTTTATCTGCACACAGGCGTTGAGTGTAAATTGTGCATAAAACCACATGGCTTTTGTCCCAGGCTGATGCGAACTACTGCAGTAGTGTGGGAGAGTGTGTTGGAGCATATAGAGTATTGACTGGTCAAGCAGACGCGTGCAGCATTCCAATGAGTAACACAGCTGCAGACTTACATCCTTCTTAACCCCCTCTTGTTTCATTAATTCTCAAACAACACAACCTCCTTTTGTTACTGACAGGGAAAGGGCAGCACTGTTCTCTCTGCGACTTGTCACCCAGTCAGGTCATGTGGGGGTGTAATGAACTTCGTATGAAGGTGTGTGTTTCTAACACCTGTTAATACTCTAATTAGAAACTGCTACATTTTTTGTGTCCCCACACTTTTGGAAGATTACGACTAAACTACATTATCACAAAATACAAATGTACCATCATGTTGACATCAAAACCAATCACCTCACATTTGTATTGTCAGGCAGTGATAATTATACCATTCATCATGCTTTGTAACCCATACATATTTATTCTGATCAGACAGTCAGAGGCCTGTCACTCATCAGTTTGTGGCAAAATGTAGAGAAAAACAACCGCTTGTTAGCATTCATGCTAATATCAAAGACCCTGATCAAGCATGCGAGCTGAGCACGACTGTGCTTATCACAATGCTAATCAGTCCATCTCTGCTTTGCCTTTCCCCCACTAATGCTAGCAGTGCAGCTTACCGTGTCAAAGAGAAGTCTGTGTTGGGCACAAATACCCCTTTTACCAACAGAGTGTATGTGTCTTGAGGATATGTGTGTGAGTGTGTTTTGAATGTTAATGGAAAGATGTGTATAGTACTTTATCTGTATTCACCTGCTGGACATGGTATTTTCCCACAGTGTGTCTTCTTTAACCGTATTGTTCCCAGACTCCTTCTGTCTGTCACTGCAGCTAGAGGTGCTCCACTCTCAGACCTTGATGTTGATTAGAGAAAGATGGGGAGACCTGGTGCAGGAGGAGAGATATATGCCTGCAAAATACCTAACTCTCACCGTCTGGAAGTAAGACTTTATAAGTTGCCATCATGTATGGGCAAGAACGCTGTGTTCTCAAAAACATCATATCATAAAATCATCATAAAATGATGAGAGAACTCTCAAAATGGCAGAATTCATTTATACGTTTTAATTCCTACTCACTGTCATCCTTTTTCTTTGTTCCTCCAGCCAACAGGTTTTGGGTAGGAAAACGGGTACAGCGTCGGTACATAAAGTCACCATCAAGATTGACGAATCAGATGGATCTAAGCCATTGCAAATATTTCATGAGCCCCCTCTCCCTGCCTGTGACTCCAAATTAATTGAGAGGGCTATGAAGGTAAGGTGGACATATGTTTTCAATTAAAACATTTTTAGTGTAATGAAAGACATTGGGCAGTATGGCTGAAAGTACAATTATCTTACAATGTAATAATGTGTGTTTTCTTTCATTCATTCTTTAGATTGACCATCTGTCAGTGGAGAAACTTTTGATCGACAGTGTGCATGCCCGGTCCCATCAGAAGCTACAGGAGCTGAAAGCCATTCTAAAGACCAGCAATCCCAGTGACAACTGTATATATTTACTTTTGTATTTAATGCACTTTCCCATTATTAAAACAGTTCAGTCTTAGCTATATACTGAACAAATGCACAAAAATCTCTGTGGTCTCTGCAGCTGCAGCCTTGTGTCAGTGACAGTTGAAAAAAGAGGCATTGTTTAGCCTGAAAAAATTAAAATGTAACATGCAATTTATCATCTTAATTATGATGGATTGTATTTTCAAAATTCCCATTAGCTTATAGAGATGTGGTCTTTCACACATCCCCCATTCACTTTATGTCAGTGTACTGTAACCATGGTTTTTAGTCATTTTCAAAATTGAAAAGAGACACTAAAGTGTGTGTTTGTTTATTTCAGCATTCGTCGAGACTGCTTTACCCACACTTGTTATTCCAATACTTGAGCCCTGTGGTCGTTCGGAGTGCTTACACATTTTTGTTGACCTGCACTCTGGCATGTTCCATCCCATGCTGTATGGATTAGGTAAGTAATAAACACATAACTACTGTATCTTGTTTGTTGGTTGTCTTATATCCTATTAAAGATGTTTGTTCAGGTTGTGTTTTTATAAGGGTTTGGTTTTGTATAACAATAAAGGAATTAACAATTTTACTGGTAGGGTGATTTAAAAAAATTTTGTATGCTCAGCTTTAAACATAAAACCCTGGTGTTTTCTCTCTCTAGATCAATCCACGCTGGATGACATTGAAAAGACGATTAACGATGATATGAAGCGCATCATTTCTTGGCTCAAACAACTGAAGTAAGTCCAGCTCCATCCATCCATCCATCATCAACCGCTTATCCTGCGTACAGGGTCGCGGGTAGTCCAACTCAACTAAATTTTTAAATAGATATGAACATGCAACGTATATTTACAGCTAACAGTATAAAGTATGTTTTGGCACAGGCCAAAGATAGCGGAGGCAGTTTAGAGTCAACAGTAGACGCCTGCTTCTAGCTTGTCAGGATTGATTGTCAGTAGCTGTAGCAACACTTAGCTAAGTAGGTGGCAAGATGGGTGTTAAGAAGAATTACCAGAGTCTTGCACTAGTAAATAATGTGAATGCTGAATAAGAATATGAAGCAATGAAGCCTGGATTGTTTGCAACTTGGATTTCAGTGAGACACAGAGTCTGTCTTTCTCTCTGGCAAGGTTCTGGCTCGGGGAGCAGCGCTGTCGACAGTCTGTGAAACACCTTCCCACTGTGTGCACTGATGTCCTTCACCTGTCCAACTCGGCTTCTCACCCTGTCGGCAGTTTGTCCAAGCACAAACTCTTCATTAAGCTCACACGTCTTCCGCAGTACTACATTGTGAGTTCCTCAACCAAGATATTGCTGAAAACGGCTAAACCAAAATGATTTCACAAATCTGTTAAAATTATTTTTTTTATAGGTGGTGGAAATGCTTGAAGTGCCTAGCAGTCCCACAGCATTGCAGTACAAGTACTCCTTCCTGTCTGTGTCTCATCTGGAAGGAGAGGACCCACCAATGTGCGCACAGCTCCTGCAGAATTTCAAACCAAACATAGAACACCTTGTCCAAGACACCACAACAGGGAGAGGGGCCCGACCTGGGACTAAGAGAAAGGTATTCAGTGCTAGAGTAGTCATACACCAAACTTTCATTTGTGTATGATGAAATGCAGTATATTTCATTGTGTTTTGGGAATTTTAATAAATGTGGTGCTGTCCGACAGGTTAGAACTAGGCAGTTTGGAATGGCTAGGAAAATATGGGTGGAAAAAAGTGAACAATAAATGCTCTGCCCTACCTCAAAAACTGGCCGAGTTAAAGTTCCTGCCTAATATTATTATAAAATGCTCTGCCTCTGGGATGCTACAACATAACCTTCTATCATACAAGAATAAATTCAGCTTTTGCGTATATAGATCAGCCTCCTCTTGTGTGCATGTGTTTCTTTTGTGAATGTGAGACAAGCCATTGCTATGAAAAAGTAAATGTGACCAGCTGGATAAATTAAACTTCAATGCACAATTTTTTTGTGTCTTTGTAGATATCTGGGGACCAGGGGGATCCAGAGCCGAAGAAGCCTAAGCGGTCTGGAGAAATGTGTGCCTTCAACAAAGAGCTGGCTCACCTAGTAGCGATGTGTGACACCAACATGCCTTTCATTGGCCTCAGAACAGAAGTATGTTACTTAAGACAGTTTGAGCCATTCATGCCAGTCATAGATGTCTCTCTAAAATATGAAGCATGGCAATCCGAGTCTTGTATTTTCTGGCTAATGTTGCATGTCTGTCCGTCTTTGAGTAGCTGTCCAACATGGAGATCCCAAACCAAGGTGTCCAAGTGGAGGGAGATGGCAGCAGTCATGCGATACGTCTACTGAAGTAATACATGCAGCTGCATGCATGCATTTACGCACACACATTGTCAGCAAATGTAATTCTATATTCTTCAAAGTATGATAAACCATTATGACTGTTAATGGTAATTGTTTTATCCTGCAGGATTCCTCCCTGTAAAGGTGTAGGAGAGGAGACAAGGAGAGCTTTAGACCGGTCACTACTGGACTGCACCTTCCGACTGCAGGGCAGGAACAACCGAACCTGGGTGGCTGAACTGGTGCTGGCCAACTGCCCTCTCAACAGCACACACAGCAAGGAGCAAGGTATACACCATTTACAGAGTTTTCCATATTTATATAATTTATTAAACTTTATTTATCCATAAAAAAATTAATTGAGATTAAAAATATTTTTTAAGAGATTCCTGTCCAAATCATGCAGCAGCAACAATGGGAATAGAAATCACATAAAAGATCATGCCATTTAATCTAACGGCAAAGTAAAACTATCAAACTAATTACAATCAACACACACCTGATTACAAACTAAATACTCGGTGTAGCAAATTCAGCAATTGGGCTTACCATTATAAAAGCATTGTATGCCAAAAACATTTTCATAGTTTTTAATAGGATGGATTGCATTAACTGTTATGTGCAAGTTTGGCCTTTATGTTAACATGGAAAGCTGTCTGCAGCTGCTACATGGCCCAGTGTCTAAATTAACCAATCTGTCCCCTCTTTTAGCCTCCACGCGACACGTGTATCTGACCTATGAAAACCCTCTGTCGGAGCCGGTGGGCGGGCAGAAGGTGGTAGAGATGTTTCTAAATGACTGGAGTGCCATCAGTCAGCTCTACCAGTGCGTCCTCAACTTCTCTCGTGCACTGCCAGGTATGTGCATGGTCATCTGTAAAGCAAAGATTGCATTAACGTGTAAATGAATGACTGTGTTGCTTTTGGATGAATTCAGTTAATCTAAATCAATCGGTGCGTTTCTGGTCATTTTTATGTAGTTGTAGGATTTGCACTGAAGGTGCAGTGTTTCTAACAGAATACTATTGTAACCGTGGCAGGGATAGGGCCATGGGGGTATATTTCTATATCTAGTATGATATGTTTCACTCACTCTGATCACCTTGCTTTCCATTCAGTTATTTTTTTCTCCACACTACCTACACCTCTGGTTTCTTATGTGTCTGCTCTGCTGACTTTGTCCATCAACAGTTCCATTCTCAGAGCAGCAGGTGTTCCACATGTGTAGGAAGCTGGTTAATGACATAGACTTTTGAAACAATCATAACCAAAGTGGTACCAAATGACATCTGGACTGGTGTGTTCACTGTTCCTATACCTGGTCCGGGCTTGTAAAGTACCCACCGTGTCCATGTCCTGTAACGTAATACCAGATAACATCTCTCTCTCTCTCTGTGTCTCTGCAAAAGGCTAAAATGGGTCAAATATACTTTGGCGGCCGTAAATATAACTGGGCAGCCAGCCCAAGTAAAGTCTATATGTGGGAAACACTGAAGTGATGCATGTATTTTCAAAGTGATACAAATAGTGTTTTATTGTCCTAACCGTGTGTAGAAATTTGCACTTAGTTATTTAAGGCTTCCATGTACCATTGTCACTAATGTTTGGCAAAAGAAACACACCAGTCTGATACAGCTGCACATTGTGACTGCTTCTGTCCAGAGATGCCATCTTACCTGAGCATGTTCTCAGAGGTACGGCTGTATAACTACCGTAAGCTGGTGCTGTGCTACGGGACCACCAAGGGCAGCTCTGTGACCATCCAGTGGAACTCCAGCAGCCACCGTTTCCACCTTGCCCTGGGCACTGTGGGGCCTAACTCTGGCTGCTCCAACTGCCACAATATCATCCTCCATCAGCTCCAGGAGATGTTCAACAAGAATCCAAATGTGATGCAGCTGCTGCAGGTATGCAGTAGCACAGTTATGATAATGCAGCCATAGGATGCGCAAGTGCACTTGTTAGATCTGATCTTTTAAGGTTCCTCTTAAATGTGTTCATTTAACCTTCTTGTGCTGAACTACCTATCAGTGGTCTTGTTTTATTCATGCTTCTCGCATTGCTCTAAATACTTGCAAACATTTATTCATTCTCTATTTCTCTAATCACATACATCTACTTTTACTTTAGTATTCAGTGTTATTTCCTTGGTAACTTGGTTTCTATTTATCATCTTCCTCAGGTGCTCTCTGACACACAGGCCCCTCTGAATGCAATCAACAAGCTACCAACAGTGCCCATGCTGGGCCTCACCCAGCGTACCAACACTGCCTACCAGTGCTTCTCCATTTTACCACAGTCATCCACACACATCCGCCTGGCGTTCCGGAACATGTACTGCATCGACATTTACTGCCGCAGCCGTGGCGTGGTAGCCATCAGAGATGGAGCCTACAGTCTTTTTGACAACACTAAGATTGTAGAGGGCTTCTACCCTGCTCCTGGACTCAAGGTATGCTTGTCATCACTCTAGAGTGAAAGGGTCTTAAATTCATTTGTTGAGAACTGGAAGGGTCTTTTTCTAATCAGCACAACTAAAAGAATACAACTGTATTCCGTAAGCAAATGTAATGCATATACGCAGTTTTATGATCAACAACTCAAATATATTTGGTTCAGCTGTTTACATTAAATTCTGTCCTTCTGCTGTTTCCCTTGTCTAGACATTCCTGAATATGTTTGTAGACAGTAATCAGGATGCTCGCAGACGCTCTGTCAATGAAGATGATAACCCACCCTCGCCGGTGGGTGTAGACGTGATGGACAGTCTGATGAACCAGTTGCAAGCTCAGCAACAGTCACAGACAATGAGAGGGGGTGCGGGAGGTGTCTACCCTCCTCTCACATCACCTCCGCCAAATTATCATGCTAATGTAACTCCCTCACCATCCATGATGCCCACCCAGTCACCAGGTAATAGCAACTTTTGGAATTAAGTATTTGTCCAAATATGTGTGAGTGAATGATATCCTGTATTGTTGTCAAGCCATCATACAGGATTATGACCAACAAATCATTGTTTTTGAGTATAACACATTGCTCTCATCAACCGCCCTGCTGACATGTTTATTGTTGCAAGAGCAAATTGTCTGAATGTCACAGAGGCCATTTACACCTGGCATTAAAATGTGTTTTTGGTGATTGGATTGTAGCCGAATAGTGCTTGACCACATGAAAGTACAGTGTAAATATACGCAAGATAGATTGAAGATTGATTGTGATCCGATCGGCCAAACCCCCGCTGAGGTGGTTAGGGACACATTGTGACCACATTGAACATAAACGTAAATATAAATGCTTTGACAATCCACGTACAAAATCTACGTGGGGGGATATGTACCGGTGGCAGAAAACAATGCCAGGAGGAACTTAAGTTTCACTTTCGGGCTGAACTATTACAACGGCACACTGCTGAAGAGAGAGTAGAACATTGACGTAATCCATAGAGTAAAACAACACACAGTGGAAAGCCAGCTCAAAGACCATTCAGACAGTCTATGGTTATGAGCATCTTGTGGACCTGCGCCAACAGGATGTGATGTTCTGGTTGTTTGAGCTGGACAGAGCAAACAGATCTCAGTGTGGACACTGGAGATGCATAAATACCAGGTGTAAATGTTATCAGGTTAAAATCATATCCAGATATAATAGGAAGAGCAACCATGTGTGCCCATTTTAATTTTGTGAAACCATGAGGTCAGTTGTGTTTTTCATGCAACATAGACACACGTCCCAGCCAAGAGGGAACAAAGTATGCATTAAGTCCTGCTCCTTCCATTCCTCTCCATCTCAGCCCGCCAGCCAGACTGCAGCCCTTCCGCCCTGCTTTAGTGTATGTGTGCGTGCGTATGTGCGTGTGTGTGCGCGCAAGGAGAACTTGTCAACCTCCGAGTCTGACGAGCCATTTGGTATGTGTGTGTGTGTACAGGGAACATCCATGCCTCTGGCTCCCCTAGTGGAGCTCTGAGGGCACCCTCTCCTTTCGGGCCCACCCCGTCTCCGTCTTCTCTTGGCATAGCCATGGGCCAGACCAGCTTTGCCAGTCCCCACGGTAAGCAGCAGGGTGGCCGTAAATGCGGGCCTGTTGGTAATTCTGGGCTGCTGGGCAAGGGCTGGAATGGTCTGAACTGAACATCTTCAGTAGGCACTTCTAGGCCGCAGACATTAGCACGAATATAACAAAAGGCTTGTGGTTAGTGGGCACACAGGGGTGTATTCATCTGACTGTTTTCTTTGTACAATAAGTGTTTTGTTGCTGATGGCTTTGTCTCCTTCACATTAGGTGCTCTGGACCCCAGTTCCCCATACGCCATGGTGTCCCCCAGCCATAGGGGCCAGTGGCCAGGCTCACCCCAGGTCTCGGGGCCTTCTCCTGGGCCAAGGATCCATGGCATGTCCCCTGGTAACCCATCACTGCACTCGCCTATCCCCGACCCTCATTCTCCGCGTGCTGCGACCAGTGAGTACTGCTTTCTTAGTTTTGTTTATTTTGAGGAGAATACTGACATAAATAATTGAAGGTTTAAAAAAATCTAAGAAGCATGTAACGCTGATTTTCTTTCTTTTTTTTCTTTAATTTTTTTTAACAAACACATAACATAAGTAAACAATCTTGATACTGATCCCTTATATTTGTTTATTTATTGGTTATTGTGACCATGATACATACTGAGTGGGACATATTACAGTTGAGAAATGAACCTAACACAAACTAGGTGACAGTGTCTTAAACCTAGTTTGGTCCTTCTATACTGCAATTTCTTGTTACTTATGGGTCGGCATAAACACAGACATGAATACATTTGCTATAAGTATACTAGTCTATCTCTATTAATACTTACTAAGTGTTTCTTTACTTCTCTCTCCCTCTCTTTCTTTGGTTTAGGTTCACAAGTCATGCCTTCCAGTATGCCTCCACCCCGCAAGCTACCTCAGCGCCCCTGGGCTGCCTCCATTCCTACCATCCTCTCCCACAATGCCTTGCATGTGCTTCTGCTCCCCTCGGTCACTCCCTGCCTGGTGCCAGGCCTGGCGGGAAGCTACCTCTGCTCGCCTCTGGAACGCTTTCTGGGTTCAGTTATCATGAGACGGCACCTACAGAGGATCATCCAGCAGGAATCCAACGTAAGTGTTGCACAAGTCATGATGATAATTTGGAGAGATTATTCTTTGGGGTGTTCCCCTCGCCACCTCAAATTACATTATGTGTTCTGCACACCCCTTACTTTCATCACTCTGTCAACTCTCTTCCAGTTATCTATTGTGAACTCTAATGAGCCGGGGGTGATCATGTTCAAGACGGACGTGCTCAAGTGCCGTGTGGCTCTCAACCCAAAGAATTACCAGACACTGCAGCTCAAAGTCACTCCAGAAAATACAGGACCCTGGTCCCAGGAGGAGCTTCAGGTGCTGGAGAAGTTCTTTGAGACACGGGTAAGTATCAGCAGCATCCACTTAAATTCCTACATTATTGAAAACATACTTTTGAGGCATATATACATGCAGAGTTGAGTTTGACCTACATGCAAAAACCTACTATACTACATCACAAAAAACTTTAAGCATGTATTGCTTCAATTAAAAGAATTTAAGCAACTCATAGGAACTCTTGCCTGCGCTCATGTTGTCCCATTGATCCATCTTCTTCTGTCCTCTTTGTAGGTTGCTGGTCCTCCCTTTAAGTACAACACTCTGAATGCTTTCACAAAGCTGCTGGGGGCACCCACGAACATCCTCAGGGACTGTGTGCGCATCATGAAGCTCGAACTGGTGGGTAGCTGTTTCTTTTAAACAGTAGAGGGGTTGTGTTACATGTATTGAGTCATAAATGTGTATGAGCCTCGTCAGTTTTATGTATTTCAATCTATTAAATATGCCCTTTGTATTTTTTTCCTAAATGTCACTACACTTTATGATTATCTGAATATGTAAACTGAATAAGATCCCCTCCACTTTAGTACACCATACACCCCTTATAAATGGCCTTTTGTACTGCTGTGTAATTTTTGTGAAGATGTGATGCACACATTACACTTGCAGATACTCCAGCTGTGGTCTAATATATTGATTTACCTTTGATATAAACCACTTGGAATAGCCTCTGTATTTGAAAAGTACTATATAATATGTTGGCTTTCTCTGCAGTTCCCTGACCAGGCTGCACAGCTGAAGTGGAATGTCCAGTTCTGTCTCACCATCCCTCCCAGTGCTCCCCCCATTGCCCCTCCTGGAACCATTGCTGTGGTGCTGAAGTCCAAGATGCTCTTCTTTGTAAGTTTTAGCAGAGCTTCACCATTAGCTCTCCACAAGCAGGACTCAAGTCATTTACCTGTGTAGCATAATTTGACCAACCTGACCCTGTGTGTTTGGTCTGTTCTGCCTCACAGCTTCAGCTGACCCAGCGTATCCCAGTGCCCCAGGAGCCAGTGAGCATTATCGTTCCCATTGTGTACGACATGGCCACAGGCCTCACTCAGCAGGCCGACATCCCCAGACAGCACAGCTCCTCGGGAGCAGCAGCGCTCATGGTCTCTAATATCCTTAAGAGGTTCAATGAACTGCACCCTGCCAGACCGGGTGAGACTCGCATGCTGTTGAACACTGAATAATTTACTACACTGAAAAAGTGGTATCAAATTTGCTAAACTGAAACTGGTATCAACTGAATATTCAGTTATGTTATCTATACTTGATGCAAAATGCCTTTGCTAACACTGGGTATTTTATCTTTCAGGTGAATGTACCATATTTGCTTCTGTTCATGAGCTAATGGCCAACCTCACTCTACCCCCCGGCACTCGTCAGTAGAAACAACATATTGCGAGCCAGCACTGGAACTCAGACAGAGTCCCTTTCAGACCGAGGATGGGTCCATCCCTGAGATAAGAAGAAAACGGAGTAACACCTGTGGTTCCAAGATGTCAAAAATCCAGCATGTGTCTTCTCTGCTTTAGCCACTGGACTGTTGACCTTATGTATAGTTGCTGTTATGAAAGGGAGTGAAATTATGTACAGCTGTGGACCACATTCTTTATTCTTGATAGAAGTGTACAAACAAAATTTGCCATTAAGGTAGATCATGGACGAGGGGGGGGCATTACAATGCAAAAGGATATAAATGTTATTTTTTCCTCCAGGTGCACTTGTAAACAAGATTATCTATTGAAATTAAGGTTGTTTACGAAAATATGTACATTGTTGTATATTTGAGTGTTGAAAAGAATCAGGTCAGTTAGTTTTGCTAGAGAATTGTCTTCAGTTTTGTTTTTTTTGTTTTTTAATAACGCCAGACTGATATTATTATAGTATCAGGAGATATATCCCTTAGCACACTATTTAAATGTCTTCTTGCCTTTACTTTGTCAAGACCTCTGCATTTTTATTTCAAACTTTCACTTTGGATACTGTAAAACTGTGACAAACTTTATAAGCCAGTTCTATTTTATTAAGACCCATTTTGAGTCCTGATTGAAGGATTTGAGACATCCTGTCTGACTTTGCTATTTAATAAATCAAGCCCAGAGTTGGTTTCTGCTTTGAGAATCTTCCACTGGCAGTGCTCAAATATTTTACTTAAGTAAAAGTAGCAACACCACACTTTAAAAATACTTTAAATACGTTAAAGTGTAAATGTCCTATTTTTGAAATTGCAGAAGTAATGGCAACAAAATGTATACATAGTTTATCAAAAGTAAATACTCATGCAGATCAGCCCCAGAGTGCTATACTTTATTCTTATACATTGAACTGCTTCCTCTTCAGCTCTGTAGACTTGAACTCATACTCTAACTTCACACTGTTCTCCCAGCTCCACCTGAATGAACTCTTCTTCATTCAGTATTTACATTTAAAACGAACTTAAACTTCTTTCAGCTCTAGTTTATGAAATGCCACTTTTCATTTAATGCCATTTCTACTGCACACCTATTAGCAGCAACCACATTTAATTTTCTTGTGAAAATTTTGTGGGGTTTTTTGTTATTTCAGATTGTTATTGATGCATTATTATGTAAATGTGCTTCAGTATTGTAGTGGGTGGAGGAAGAGCGAATTGTAGTTGCTTCATATCTTTTTTTTGCAATTTAATTTGTGATAATGCATCCTATTTTATTACATGGTCTTAATCCCATAACTAACATAAATATAAGAAATAAAATAGAAAATAGAGCTACAATTAAGTAAATAGTCAGCAGAAAATGAATCAGCAGCTATGTTGATAAGTTGAAGAAATTCTCCTGTACAAATACCAATATTTTTACAATTCCAGCTTCTCAATAATTGTGAGGATTTGAGTTCTTTGTTCCCTTATTTGATTGTAAAGTCATTATCTTTGGCTTTTGGACTGTGATGGTTATTTTACAATATTTTTATTTTATAAAAAAATTATACACACAAAAGTGTTGCGTGTATAATTTTTTCAGAAATATTTGAGTAAAAGATTGCACTTAACTACTGTACTAGGTTCATTTCCACCACTTAAGTCAGGTGTGTCTGTGGTCCTGGGTTAAACACAGCAGGCTGCATCTCCAGCATCCTCGTCCCTAAAACATGACATCATCGTTCAGAAAGGCAGTTCCTCAGTCTGTGTGTGTGTGTGTGTGTGTGTGTGTGTGTGTGGTGGTGGTGGGGTGGGGGGGGGCGTTAAAAACTGCAAATCACAGACTGACTGCACGGCTGTTGTTGCAAGGGCGTGGGCACTGTTTGTTATTATTATTATTATTACGTCAAGCTTCCTCATACATGGATCTTTCGGGAGTAGAGGATGTATTCTTCACCTTGCGGTTGCGTGTGAGCGTCGTCACCTGCAAGGAAACCAAGAATTACGGATGAAGAAACATTGTGTCGGCTTTTATTCACCCTGCCTCAACGATTGGCACCCGAACACCTTACGATAGATAGTTAAAATAAATAAACGCTAAAATATATTTCTGTAGCCTTAACCTGGCCTTTGTCGTAGGTCTCGTGAGCTTCATATGGCTTTTTATCAGCGGGACGCATTTAGGAGAATAGTGAGATAATCGCAGCGGTCAGAAATGGCAGTAAGAACATCAGAGCCGATCTGTCAGCCGTGCGTTTATCACGAAGCATTCAAAGGTAAGTCCCAGCATTATACACACTCGTTTTAATTTGTGGTTGTGGCATCGTTAGGTTGAAATCTTCCTGGCGTTAAAATTAAATAGCACCTTGGAGGAATGCGCCCTGCAGGGACTGGCCCGTCTCAACACACTGCCCACTCCTCTTCAGTCCTTAATCTCCATCCTCCTCCCGGGGACCTGTAGGACAGATGACTTGTGCACGTTGTTTCATAGACGTGGTGGTGCCCCTGTTTGTTTGCGTTTTAGAAGGGGTGAGGGAAAACGGGGCTAGGGGGCTCAGAAAGGCCTACTGATTTGGTTGCTGTGTGGTCAGTGGAGCTACAGGTGAAGAGACCTCTGATGCCTGTCCAGCTGAGTCCAGAGCAGGTGGGCCTGGAGATGTTGTGTCTTTGTGGGCAGCTGGACCTCCTCATCAGGGCGCAGATGCAGCAGGTAGGATGACCTGAGCACTAAATGCAATACTTCCCACCATTGTTGACAAAAGTTCACATATATCTCCTCCACTTTCTCCCTAGTGTTTTTGTGACATTTAAGTAAATGTCCCAAAAATGATTTAGCCCCATGTGCATCTCCATCAGCTCAACCAATGCAAATGAACGTGCATCTTGGAAGTATAATGCATTAACTACTGCACAATGACAAAAGTCAATTAGCATTGGGTTTGCAGTATCTTCATTACATCACCTAACGTTGGCCATGCATCATGCTGGATGACTGTATGTACTACGACAATTAGGACACACTTACAGTTTCCATCATTTGTTTTTCAGCAGTTGTTCTTTAGTTTTATACAAAATAAAGCTGCTCCTAAAATGTTTTACGCCATAATTTACATCATTGAATGGAAATCCATCAGAACATTACCACTTCAGCAAAACAAATTAGGGAAACTACTCTACTTGTTGCCTTTAAATTTAGTTGGTGCCACCAGCCAGGTCCTGAAAATTTATATTTAGGCCAAAAAAACTAAATTTTCTTTGCAGGTTTTTGGCTCTGCCTTCCTCAACATGTGTCAAATTCCCATTCTTTGATATGCCCTTGTGAGACTGTCCCTTATTGTGACATTTACAACAGCACTCAAAAGCAGCATTTGACACAAGTCATTGCCAGCATGAGCATGAGATGCCTCAACATCATAGGACTTATAAACTGGTTTCAGGTCCAGTGTGGAGTCTGTCCTACATGATTCTGTATAGGTGCTCCTCTTTTTATCCTGTGATTCATAGTTTGTATGTTGAAGTTCCAGGAGCAGTTAGGACAAGGCTGTAGCCCAGAGGAGTCAGACACTTTCCAGGCTCAAGGTCAGTATGACAAAATAGTGTTTTAATTGGACTTGGATAGCTCCCATATGTTTTATGTTTTTCTGCTACATTCTTAAAGGATCAGAGATTCTTGACCAGATGCTGCAGTGCCTTGAACATCTACCAAAGCCTATGCCACAGCTGGAGGTATCACATCTAATAATTATTGTCCAAATAAAATAGGAACCTGACTTTATGACATGTCATGTAATACCAGAGCATTAATTGCATGCTCCCCCCCTAAATGTGGTTGAAATAAGAAGACTGTTTTAACTGTTACATGCTGTTCCAGAGGTCAGTGGGTTTATGTGTTTTCTCAGGACTACCTGGACATGGTGGGTCTATCAGCAATGTTTCCTCGTGTAGAGGTGTTCCTTATCCAAGGCAGCCCAGTGGACATGCTGGAGAGGCCGCTGATGGACGGTAAGAGATCCAGCTGAGGAGGATATAAATGTATCCCCAGAAAAGAGGGAGTTCATTTGAGGACACATACTTTTTTGGTAATTGTACTTTACTTAAGTAGCCTGTTTCCATTTATGCTGCTTTATACTGAAACTCCACTACATTTTGATGGCAGATATTGTAGTTTCTTTTACTTTACAAGATACTTTGCAGATTACGATTTTACATACAAAACATTTTATGGTTTATAGCAGAGGTGTGGACTCGAGTCACATGACTTGAACTCGATTCAGACTCCAGTCACAAAAATGATGACGTTAGACTCGACTTGACAAAATCAAAGAGGACTTGCGACTCGACTATTGACTTTAACACCAATGACTCGTGACTTCACTTGGACTTGAGCCTTTTGACTTGAGCTGACTTGACACTCCCCATGCCCAAATAAAAATTATGATATAAAAAAAACTGCGCAGCGCGTCAACATAGCGCGGTGCTCAATTAGACTGGAGCGTGTGGCTTCCTCCAGCAAGAGGGAACAATCACCGACCATCCGAAGCACGGCCGGCCGCTCCGCGATCTCTTGTCCTTGGCCCTGTACGCCCCAGCGAGCCACTCCCTCTCCGGTACCTACAATGGGTTGTGTAGTAGGCCTACTACCGGCGCTCTGTGAACCGTTCGTGATCGGACCCTCTGGCTGGATGAATTTTACGCATAAATCATGCGCAACAGCTTTGGCCCTGACGCAGCGCCACACAACTTCTAAATTCCTCCATCTCATGGAGAAAAGAAAGGTCAGGTCGAAACAGTGTAGAGAGACTGCCGCAGCTGTTGTGTGAAGCTGCTTCCACCAGTTATAAAAACAAGTTAGGCTAATTAAGATAAAACGATAATAGCACCGGGTGCTGTTTCACAACGACACTCGTTTTGTTTTATAAAGACAGCGCACCTCTTTCCTTTACAGCTGAGGCTGGGTTAGGTGTGTGAGGTGTGTTCAGTGTTGCTTTACCTGATCGGTGCTTGTAAAATATCCACGGTGTCTGCATCTTCTAACGTCATAGCGATATATAGTTTTCTCACCGCTGGTTTCTGTCTCTGCATCTCCAGACAAAACACCACGGTTGTATTTCTCCGTCAACTCGAGTAGTTCACCTGTCACCTGCTCTGCTCCCCTCCGTGTACACACACACCTACATACACATAGCCCCCTCAGTGACCCATCTGTCACCCAAAGCTGTCAACTTGGGGAAACTGTGCTGCTGTCGTCCTCTTGTACTGTAGATGCTGCTTAAAGTTAATAATGTTGGATTATTATTTCTTATTTCATGGGCTATATGAGATTTTGGAGTAATGCATGTATAATAGTTTTTAAAAAGAAAGTATTACATTTTAGAAGTTCAATAGTTTAATGTTTCCTCAGGCAATGAGTAATCCTGTTAAATAATTGTGATCTCAACATTGACCTAAATAATTAGCAGCCCTACATGAACATTTAATTTAATTTATGAAATTATAGAACATCTGTTGTGTGAAACTGCACCTCTACCTTCTTTACAGGCTAATGCTTCATCCATCCATTGTCAACTGCTTATCCTGTGTACAGGGTCGCGGGCTGCTTCATTCAGTACATTTATTTTTATATTTAACTTATAAAAACTTTTGAAATGGTTTTTAAATTTGGTGAAGAGCGCATAATGACTTGTTTGGGACTTGAAACTCAAAGTTTAAGACTTGGACTTGAGACTTGACTCGGACTTGCCAGTCATGATCGGTCTGGACTTGGGACTCGACTTGGGACTTGAGTGCTGAGACTTGACTCAGAAAATGATGACTTGGTCCCACCTCTGGTTTATAGAAAATTATGCATTGTTGTGGATTAAATAACTCACTCAAATGGGCTCCAGCTTGATTTTTGATGGCATTAAATGCTTACATGTTAATGCATCAATATTAACAAGTGAAAACACTCACAGGGGCCGTTATTCTGCATAATTTGAAAATTTCAAATTTGCCTGTGGTTTCATCATAAGACATTACATAAAGAATACACACGACAATATACGCGTAAAAGGGGAAAACAAAACACATGAAAAAGATGTCTCATTGACTTTGAATCCACTTTTACTTGTCATTAAGTGTTTTTACAAATTTTTTTTCACCACCGGGATAGCAAGGTGAAAATGTGTGTTCTCTATATGCACTTTTAAAATCCAAACCATGACCACAAAATTTTCAAAAGAGGGCTTTCTAATCACACCACAAATACAACACACTCCTGGTTTCCCAAATGAACACAACTAACGAGAGCCGATGCTTCTTTTGCAGAATATTTCTTCCACATTGCCAAACTGAACCAGCTCCTGGTGCTGAGTCAACAGCTAGAAGAAGATATCAGGCACCTTGGGAGTCATAAATACATCGCCCACCAGCTCTCTGTTATATATGTAAGGAGGAAAAAAAACATATTTTCTATCATGCATAAACCTCTATGTTTTTAACCCACTATACATTTTGTGCTTTCTTTTAACCTTGCTGTTTTGCAGCAAGTCACCAGCTCTTTTAGAGGGATTCAGGCTTTCTCTGAGATAAAGAAAGACATCGAGGCCAACTTCAAACAGATGAAACAGTGTCTAGCGGTAGAGGAAGGCTCCAGGCATGAACCTCAGCTGGCTGCTCACTACATCAACTGGTGAGTTAAAATCCAAATGTTCAGTTGGTAGAGATGATCGTTAATGCAGCAATAACAACCATATACTGTTCTCTATGTAGGATATTAGAAATAACTCAAAGCATAACAACAGAGGTGCTATCACTACCGGAGGAGCTGACCGAAGACCTTCACCAGGTCGTGACCTTCGTGTCACAGTTCCTGTCCTGACTCACATGGACCAACGCCTCTGTATCTATGAATCCTGACGCACCAGGTTTCTCCAGGCAGTGACTTCTGCTTCTAAACGAACTGACGTTATTATTACTATGAAAAGGTGCTACACAATTTGATTTAACTGATTGATGGTGGGATTTTGGATAGCTTACTTCATTTACAGATCACGTAGGTTTTTATGTTGTTCTCCTGGATGTGGCCCATATTAGTCCCCATGGTGAGTCAGTTGTTTGGAAATGAATGTAAGCTTGTTGAATCCCTCCTTGCACTACTGTTATAATTTTTTTTAGGCTAAAGTGGAATAATAAAATTGAATGCAATAGGAAAATGTGTTTGCTTTCTCCAGTCCTCACTTCAGACATATCAGGTAGATCATGTGATCACATCCAAAAATAGACTTTTAAAGGTGGGATATGCGGTTCTAATCCAATGCATGTCTTTTTGTCCAATTGAGCAAATATCTTGTCACGGTCCAGCTGTCCCTTCATTGTGTGTGCTGGAAAAAAACAAATCCAGTGTTTGTACACAGCCCTGGCTCTGTAAATGTAAAACAAAGTGGCTCAATTTGTGTGTCAGGTAACGTCAAGTGACTTACCCACTGACTTTCAGCTTACTTTGTAGCTTGCCAAGATGTGTTGCTGTTGGGATGTCGGATATCTGCATGTTAGCTTCACAGCAGCAGCTTTAACAACAGCTTACTAACCCACAACTTATCTTGCTGTGTCGTCGTTTGCTCTATATGATGGTATATGTCATGGTGTTGGATTTCTCCCGAATCGCCTAACCCACCTTTAACGGGTGTAATTACTTGCAAAGGCTCCTCTGCCCTCACAATGTGTGTAGGAACACAACAATGCAGCAAACTAGACACATTTCCAATAAATGTTGTGGTATAATAAAAATGAAATGTTAAGTTAAAAGAGCACTGGATTCACAGAGATTTAGGCTAGCTGTCAAATCAGTGAACGCCAGTAGTGAAAGAAGTACTCAGATCCTTTACTTAAGTGAAAGCAGAAATACCATGGTCTGAATTAAAAGTATTTTAAGCAAAAGGTACTTTAAGTATCAAAATCAAAGTACATATTATGCAGAATGGCTCCTTTCACAGTGTTACATTATTACAGAATATAATATTATTATGTTTTTATCACTAACGAATGTAATTCATCAATGTGGACCCAATTTTAGGCACTTTGTATACTTCTATTAATTAATTAATAATTAAGAAGTACACTCACCTAAAGGATTATTAGGAACACCATACTAATACTGTGTTTGACCCCCTTTCGCCTTCAGAACTGCTTTAATTCTACGTGGCATTGATTGAACAAGGTGCTGAAAGCATTCTTTAGAAATGTTGGCCCATATTGATAGGATAGCATCTTGCAGTTGATTGAGATTTGTGGGATGCACATCCAGGGCACGAAGCTCCCGTTCCACCACATCCCAAAGATGCTCTATTGGGTTGAGATCTGGTGACTGTGGGGGCCATTTTAGTACAGTGAACTCATTGTCATGTTCAAGAAACCAATTTGAAATGATTCGAGCTTTGTGACATGGTGCATTATCCTGCTGGAAGTAGCCATCAGAGGATGGGTACATGGTGGCCATAAAGGGATGGACATGGTCAGAAACAATGCTCAGGTAGGCCGTGGCATTTAAACGATGCCCAATTGGCACTAAGGGGCCTAAAGTGTGCCAAGAAAACATCCCGCACACCATTACACCACCACCACCAGCCTGCACAGTGGTAACAAGGCATGATGGATCCATGTTCTCATTCTGTTTACGCCAAATT
>NC_060156.1:20402605-20403322 GCF_021292245.1 Micropterus dolomieu | reverse complement strand
GACTAAATGAAAAATGGTATAGATATTTATAGTAGTGTTAATGATAACAATCGTAATGTTAATGATTATAATAACAATAATAACAATAGGACTAGTAACAATAGTTGTTGTAGCAGAGGGTGTCGAGCAGGAACACAGGGGCATCAGGTGACCCGCAGTACTATGAGCTCTTTAAGATAAGATGGTGCCTGACCATTAAGAGCTTTGTAGGTAAGAAGAATGATTTTAAATTCTATTCTGGATTTTACTGGAAGCCAATGCAGAGAAGCTAAGACAGGAGAAATATGATCTCTTTTCCTGGTTCCTGTCAGAACACGTGCTGCAGCATTCTGGATCAGCTGAAGAGTCTTAATGGACTTTTTCGAGCAGCCTGATAATAAGGAATTCCAGTAATTCAGCCTAGAAGTAACAAATGCATGGACTAGTTTTTCTGCATCATTTTTAGACAGGATGTTCCTGATTTTCGCAATATTACGTAGGTGAAAAAAGGCGGTCCTTGAAATTTGCTTAATGTGAGACTTAAACAATATGTCCTGATCAAAGGTAACTCCAAGATTCCTCACAGTGGTGCTGGAGGCCAGGACGATGCCATCAAGGGAAACTATATCTTTAGATAATGCGTCACGGAGGTGCTTAGGCCCCAGAACAATAACTTCAGTTTTATCTGAGTTTAACATTAGAAAATTACAGGTCATCCAGGTTTTAACATCCTGAAGG
>NC_060156.1:20324702-20402556 GCF_021292245.1 Micropterus dolomieu | reverse complement strand
AGGATTGGTCCGAGGACAGATCCTTGTGGAACTCCATGACTAACTTTGGCATGCATGGAGGACTCATCGTTAACATGTACAAACTGAAATCGATCTGATAAATAGGACTTAAACCAGCTTAGAGCGGTTCCTTTAATACCAATGACATGTTCCAGTCTCTGCAATAGGATCTGATGGTCAATGGTATCAAATGCAGCACTAAGATCTAATAAAACCAGTACAGAGACAAGTCCTTTGTCTGATGAAATGAGGAGGTCATTAGTAATTTTCACCAGTGCTGTCTCTGTGCTATGATGAGCTCTAAATCCTGACTGAAAATCCTCAAATAAACTATTGCTCTGTAGAAAGTCACACAGCTGTTTAGCAACTGCTTTCTCCAGGACCTTAGAGAGAAATGGAAGGTTAGATATAGGTCTATAGTTGGCAAAAACATCCGGATCAAGTTTAGGCTTTTTCAGAAGAGGTTTAATTACAGCTACGTTAAAGTACTGTGGTACATAGCCTGTTGATAGAGATAGATTGATATCTAGTATAGAAGTGCTGACTAAGGGTAAAACATCTTTAAGCAACCTAGTCGGGATGGGGTCTAAGAGGCAGGTTGATGGTTTAGATGAAGAAATTATTGAAGTTAGTTGGTAAAGATTGAGGGAAGCAAAACAGTCATATATATATGGTTCTACAGCTGTTTCTAAGGTTCCTGAGTTTAGAGATAAGTTGGTGCCAGTTGAAGGCAGGTCTTGGTGAATTTTGTTTCTAATAGTTAGAATTTTAATAGTTAGAATCATTAAAGAAGCTCATGAAGTCGTAACTACTGAGAGCTATGGGAATACTTGGCTCAATAGAGCTGTGACTCTCTATCAGCCTGGCTACAGTGCTGAAAAGAAACCTGGAGTTGTTCGGTAGACACCGTCACTATAGGATTTTCACTAAGTAACTCCTGAAATGGAGGAGCAGAGAAGTTCTGGCTCTCTGGTTCTGACCGCACCAGAGAGCTAGCGGATCAACCTCCCGTCTGTAGGCCGACTTGTCACCGTCCCGGATGAGACTGATGACCGTGTCGTCAGCGAACTTCAGGAGTTTGACAGATGGGTTTCCTGAGGTGCAGTCGTTGGTGTAGAGGGAGAAGAGCAGTGGGGAGAGCACACACCCCTGGGGGGCGCCAGTGCTAATAGTCTGGGTGCTGGATGTGATGTTTCCCAGCCTCACCTGCTGACTCCTGTCAGTCAGGAAGTCTGTGATCCACTGACAGGTGGAGGCTGGCACAGAGAGCTGGGTGAGTTTGGTGCTGATGATGTCTGGGATGATGGTGCTGAAGTCCACGAACAGGATCCTTGCATATGTCACTGGAGAGTCAAGGTGGCAGGATGTTAATGCAGTCCCAAGTTGACTGCATCATCCACTGACCTGTTAGCCCTGTAGGCAAACTGCAGGGGGTCCAGCATGGGGCCTGTAATGTCCTTCAGGTGGCCCAACACCAGTCTTTCAAAGGACTTCATTACCACAGATGTCAGGGCGACGGGCCTGTAGTCGTTTAGTCCAGAGATGGAGGGTTTTTTAGGGACCGGGATGATTGTGGAGCGTTTGAAACAGTTAGTTTTTAGTGACTGTAGAATTTTATCCATTTTTGTTTCCCTATGTGTGACTCCAAATGCACAATAATCTACATAAAGTGACCAAAATGTACGTTTTAAATGGTTTTGATATACATCCTACATGTGCCCTACAGTGGGACACATAAGTCACGCGGGTCCATTGGTTATTTCAGTTCTTTTAACATCACATATATTTGTCCCTCTTTCTCTCATGAGCCTCTTTGATCCGATCTTACCAATAGAGTCAGCACTGTTGCAACTGCAGTAAACGTAACTAAATACAGACAGTAAAAGGCCACAACAGAGCTTTCGACAAGTTTTTATTCCCAAGAAAAACTCTCAGGCCATTAGCCATGTTTCCATCTAATTGTCAAGTGAATTTTAAAAGAACTTTTGAAATGCTGCAAAAAAGAAAAGAAAAGAAAACGCAAATATGGTGTGTTTCCATCAACTGGTTTGGAGCGAATAAACCAGGCTACACAAAGTGAAGGTATGTCAGAAGCTGACGTTACGCATGGCTGTAATAAACAAGACGTAAGGGTTGCAAACCAGAAAAAAAAACAGTTGCAATGGACCTGATGACCATGGATCTGTGAAAAAGAGGAGGCAGGTCCTGTTTCAAGTGGGCAAGTTGCTACCAGCCATGTTTCCACACATTATGAGAATAGTCGACAAGACACCGACAGCGGAAACAGCTGATCAGTCGTGGGTTACATGTTCGCTACGTCTTCTCCGCAAAGGTGTCTCCCACTTAGCGCATTAACTATTTTTTGAAGAAAACACCTCAAGCGAGTGTAAAAACCTTTTTGTGAAAATAAGGAAGTTAAAATAAAAAAAAGAACGAAATGAATATGTAAATCGACATTAAATTTATTTAACCTCCACTATTGCACTCCATATTTAACCTCCTCCAGGAACATACAATATACATCTATATAATAAACAAAAATTAACTTTAATCTCTTAAAATAATCTATACAGTGTAACTTGACTTGCCGCTTACACTGGCAAGTTAAACTGGCAAGAAAGTATGCAGATGCATCATTCCCTTAAGGACACATTTTAAAGTGACAGACCACTAAACCAAAGTACACAAATATACACTTCTGGTAAATTGCAGGTGGAAGCTTAGTTAATCATGTTACACAAGCACCTCAAATTGGGAAAAGAGACTATGGTGAAACAGGAAGACAGATAAGGGCTGGGTAGATTGAAGGATGGATGGGAAGATGGAAGGATAGATGGAGGAGTACAGACAGAAGGTGAGGAGGCGGAAAGCAGTTTGAGAAGTTTCAGACTGCATGGCAGAGAATTTCGGAGGGGCAACTGGGCATGTGTGTTCACGTTGTCTCTATCCATGTGGAAAGCTGATAACTGGTGTGAGTTTGTGTGTGTAGGTGTGTGTGCACGTGTGTGGGTGGATACAGTATGTGTGATAAGGGTTCTGGTTCGCAGAAGTTTGGAGAAAATCACCAGAAGCATAAACTAGAAAACTGCCGTTTAGAGGATTTAAGACAAAAATCTTGTTTTTCACAATAACACACACTCTGCTCACAGTCTGATATCTGCTTCACATGACCTTCATTGAAGAGGGAAGCAAAGTCTTCCAGTAACATGATGTCATCTCTGAATAAAACATGCTGGAGTAGAGCAAGAGTTCTCTGTTGGGGGAATGATCTCATCGTTTTACAGGAAAAATCATCTGCTAAGCACAAAAAGATTTAAATGCCAGTGTCATCACACCATATCACATCAGATCTAAAAATATACTGTGGATTCATTTAAATGCACTTGTGAGTGCGCACCCACACACATATAGAATGACTCATAACCCTTCATCAAATCTTAAAGATACAATCCCTGATTGTGTCAGATTATTTTAGAGTGCTCAGTAGCTGCACAAATTTTCCTCCCAAGTTTCAAAACTGGCCAGGCTAGTAGTTTGTCTTTATGATAAGCAAAGCTAACAGTCTCCTGGCTCCAGCTTCATATGGAATGGACAGACATGAGAGTGCTATCAATCTACTCATGTCATCACTTAGAAAGAAAGTGATTAAAAATATTTCCAAAAAATGTTGAACTCTTTCTTTCAAACAATAAAAAATACTTTAGCTTGCATCCCTCTGTTGCACCACTCCTAAAGCTGCATGAACCTTTTCCCAAGGTTTCAAAATATATATATATATAATATCAACAATGAGCTGGGAGGAAATTTGGGGATTGGCCAATTATTAGGGGCTGTCGTAGCATGAAATCTGTTTTGTTCCATGTATTATGGACTAAAATACAAAATATGTACATGGTGTTTGCTGGAGTGTTTGCTTTAAATGTAAATAGGGAAAACATATTTTTTGTCTGTTGCTTGTTTGTTTGCCAGTGCCAAACACACACTCACTCACATAAATGCAATAATGACCATGGAAACATGATGTGCCGCCAGCTCACTCATTTTGGCACAACAATGGCACCATAAAATGATCCATGAATGAGTGAAATCCTGCTCAAGGCCAAGCTGTGCAGGTGCAAAAGGATTGAAATGCGAACAGTGCCCCATCAAATCAAAGAAAAACAGAAAAAAAGCTGATCAAACCATCTGAACCTGTTCAATCAGTTTTACCACTGATCATTTTAGTCGAGCAATCAAACTAATGAGAGCGAAGACGAGACACTGAACATGCAGTAATTACAAGAGAACATCACAACCTCCTGCATACACACCCCGGGCACAGGAAGTGACACGTGAGAGCAGGCACTGGTAATTACTATTGACCCTCCACTACCGTCCCACCGGAGCATCAGCCTCAGCCGCTCTCGATGCTAAAATAATTAATGCTGTCGTCGTCATTCCGGTCCCTGTAGCCATGGTGATGAGAAGATTTTCCCCTGAGTGCCCCCCTCCGGTTGTCAAGCAGTTAACCAATGAAGAGAGTCTGCGTGTGTGTGTATGTGTGTGTGAATATAGAGCTCTCAATGATTTAAGGTGAGGTAAATTTCCTGCGAATCAATGTAGACAACATGAAATAAGAATCAACATAGAAAACAAACTGTAAGTTAAATTAAATCAAATTCTGCACATTGAAAATCAACTATGGGTTTGACTTAACGGTTTTTCAAATCTCGCAAAAATGTGCTTTTGACTTTGTCCCTCTGGATTTTTTTGTATAGACATTGATGTCCAAAGTGCCCTTTTGTCAAGGCAAAATTTCCTTTATTTGTAAAGGCCTTTTTGTGAAAGTCTGCCCAACCTAACTATTAATTAATATTAGTAAAATAAATTCATAAGAATTTAGCCATAAATAAAATGACCCACATGATGACCTCATCCGGGAGGAGCCCTCACACTCAGACATCTTTATTGATTCTGCAGCACTGCCTTCAGGACACCTTCGATACCGCCGGTAAGTGGTGTTTGCAGCGATGTGCATTTTGTTGGATGTTTTTTTACAAGAACGATGTGAAGTATCAAGCAACAAGCATAAAGCCTTGTTAAATGTGCTCCTTTTATACTTTGAGCACCTGCCTTCCAAATTATCTACACGGCCCTGTTCAGACATCTTCACCACTTTATAGGTGCTTAAATTAACAGAGATTACATATAGAATTAAGATTTAACAGAACCCTTTGCTTTGATCAATAAAGTTGTTATAAAATTGCCTACACTGAAATTCTTTTCTGAGCTTTCAATAAAACACTCAAGCAACTGGGGGAATTTGGTTACTCAGGGTCAGGTCAAAAGATCAGTTTAAGCATTCTGTGGAAAGATGGGTCCATAATGTTTTTAGCTGAGCTTCGCAAAGAGAGTACTTCACAAGTGAAAGATAGGTTGTTGCTGCAGCTCACCAAATAAGTTATTCCGCCACTGTAAACATCCTTTTGGGAGCAACACAAAAACAACACAAACAGTGCCATTGCGAGAGTACACAAAGGTAGGAATGTCAACAGTCTAAGTGCAGAAAATTTCTTGATTTCCTAAAAAGTTCCTTGGGTTTTGAAAAGATTCCTGAGGTGGAAATGGGCCATTAGCTGACTTTGGGTTTCTCGATCATAAAAAGGATGAGATACTTCACTTGAGACATTTACACTATGCCACTGTAAAGAGCATCCTTATATTTATGAGCCATATTAGTAACACTTGTTCTGCCAGTGATCATCTTACACCATTTCAGGCCACATTTTGTTTTTGTTCTCCACTGTAATCTCTGTTGTCCTCTTCTTCCTCTACATTCATATCTGTCAATTGCATTTTCTTTTATGGACTGAATCAATGAATATTAAAACAATTTGTGACAATGCTCTTAAAAAAAGGATTATGGGGCACTTGACATGTCTATGGGTTTGTATGTGTGTGTGTGTGCGCTCACATGCCCATGTGGATCAGAAGATGTCCTTGTGGTCCTCTGTATTCTGTTGACCCTCTAATCCTTTTAAATCAACTTTGTTAATCCCACTTTCTTCTCACAGCTGCTGTGGCGTCATGCAGGCACATACAAGCATTCTTAACACTGTGCATATGGGCTGCATTTTCTGCCCGCATCAAAGGAACGCTGACATTTTTTCAAAGAATGCTTGTTTGCTGGCTTGCAAAGACAGAGACAGATTAGAAGTAGTGATGGGAATTATGTCTCTTTGAAGGGTGCCGAACGTTATGGCTCCGTTCCTTTCCGAGAGCGGTTCAAAAAGACGGCTGATTATTCTTTCTTTTTTTTGTTAGGGATTATTAGATTTATCTGCAAAATAATCACTAGGATAATGATAGGGTGAGATTTGGATGAGATTCAAACATAGCCATTCAACCAATATAATTTCATTTTTCATGTGTGGTAGGTTTAACAGCAATAAATTACTTGTATATCCCTCTGCCTTGTCAGTGAATTTACTATTTTGAATTTACCCCCTGTATGAAATGTGTTATAAATAAAATAAGTAAATAATAATAAGTTGCCTTGCTTGAGTATTGTAACTTTTTATATGTGAGCTTAGAGCAGTCATCCATTCATTCAACGCCTGCCCCTAGTCCAAAATGCTGCTGCCCACCTTCAGACAGGAAAGAAAAAAAGAGGGACCACATTACACCTGTGTTGCGCTCCCTCCACTGGCTTCCTGTTCTTTACAGGATTGATTTTAAAATTTACTTTCAAATGTCTTAATGGCTTGGTGCCGCCTTACCTAAAAGAGCTTCTTCACGTTCACACTCCAGCTAGATGTGCTTATCTCCTCCACCTGGATGTAACTAGAAGCAGGTTCAAAACCAGAGGAGATCAAGCCCTTTGGTGCAGCTGCCCTTAACCAGTGGAACAACTTGCCATTCCACATAACAGCCCCAACTCTCGAACCCTTTAAATCATTGTTAAAAACACATCTCTTTTTTTTCATGTTAAGAAAATTATTATGGTGATTTTATTATCATTAAATATCATATTCTGTATATTCTAATTAATGTTTTAATGCTGTATTTTACTTTGTAATTACAGTTTTTTTGTTGTACTTTTACCCTGTAAAGCACCTTGGTCAACATTGGTTGTTTTAAGTGTGCTATATAAATAAAGTTGATATTGATATTGTATGCAATTCATGCAACACTTGATATTAGAAAACTTTTTCAACTCTGCCCAGCTGATGCAACACTAGGGTACTAGTAATCAAGTGGACCCACTATCGCACTGTGAGTCACAGACACTTTGTGACTAAAGTGGTAACATTACTGGTTCACTGTTCAAGTAAAGGATAGTGGATTCAGGGTAGGCAATAAAATACATGAAGATACAAACAATGACTCTCACCAGGTACTCTCAGGAAAGTAATGTCACTAATTAGAAGATCGATATCAGTTTCCTCTGTGCATCTACTGCAGGGAGAGGTTCAGATCCATTAATAGTAAATGATTTATAAGGGAAAACACAAGCGGATGAAGAGAACATGGAGACAGTATAGCTGCTGAATGCTGAATCACCTCTAAATAAAGATTCACCAAATTCAATCAAAGTTAAAAGTTACGTTTAAATCAAGTTAATTCGATTGGTTCGAGATCAAAAGGAAGGAGTGAGAGACAGAGAAACAAAGACAAAAATATAGCAAGTTGGCCAAAATGTGGGCCCATTGTTCTTCAGCTTTGAAGGATTTAACATATTGTGATTTGAAAGCTTTCACCCTGTGTTACCATGGATGTATTGAGAGAGTTGGATTCAGTGGCAAGTCAGCCTTGTTGCCAATTTTTCCCAACTTACAGTACTGTGACAAATGAAAACAATCCCCCCAAAAAAGCACTTCCCTTTTGGACCATCATTACAAAACAAATGTCTGTAAAACAAGATATACTATTTTCTTCATTCTGTGAATTGTTAAACCATAAAAATGGTTAAATGTGAAAAACTTTCTCAAAACCTAGAAAAGCTGTTGCTTAAAAAAATATATATTGGGGCAATTGTGATGTTGGAGAGATGACAGAGGGATACAATGAAGAATTTAACCAGGGATGTTGTGGTTTATGGTCAGTGTGGCAACCTTCCAAGCCACAGGGGCATCACAGAAAAGCTATTTATATGTATTCTGTGTCATCACAGTTTAAAGTCTGTGAAACAAACAAGTGGGTTCAGAGAAAGAAACTTGTAAATATAAAAAAGTGGAGTGAATGGGCATCACCTTGGAATCCAGTATCCAGTTCTCACAATACAACCTTATGTGTCACTCTTTTCCTATTCCATGTTGGAAACTGTGTTTGAAACCTATCCATGTATTTAGGCAGCTTTTTAGCCATGATGCTAGCATACAACAAGGTAAATGACATCAATGTACCTTGCAAAAACTCTACTAACATGACGTAAGCAAATTGCTTGCGGTAGCAGGAAAATGTTATCAGGAACAACATCAGAAAGAATCAGAATCAGGCTCTTATTATTCCAATTTTTATGAATATTGAAAATGAAATATACATGCGTGTTGCTTGTCTTTAAAAATGCACAGGGTTTGTTAGATGAATTTACTTATCTTAAATTTTTGATGTGAGATACTAAAGCAGTACCGCCACTCCCCTCTGCCACCACTGGGATTTCATTTTTGTTTTGCAGCTTTGCCCTTTTTCTCCTTCACCTAATCGCTCTCAAATATTCTCTACAAGTCTCCCACCACCCCCTTTCCCAAAGATCTGTTTATAGAGTCTTTGAACCCCAGCAGTCTTTATAGTTCAGACGCTGTGAGGTGACAGCTGCTAATGTCAATGCTAATGACGCTTTCCCTACCTGGTGAACACTCAAAACACCTCTGCTCTGCACACTCGCAGAGGCCAAGGTGCCAACAGTTCTGAATTTTAATTTCGGAGATGTTAGGTGGGATGAAGGTTTGGGGGTGGTGGTACCAAAAAAACGAGTGTTTGTTGCAAAATGAGGAGCTCCATGAATGTATTCATGGAAAACAAAGGTGAATGAGACAAACAGCCCAGAGTTGTTAAGCTTTCGAGTTGTTGCGGAAGTGCTAGCGTGTCAACACTGAATTAGCATCTGGAAGCCCTAGGGACAGGAAGACTGGGAAGCCCCTTTTTTCTCTGCTAAAGAAAACCTGAGGAGTGACACAGAGCTGCAGGGAAATAGAGGGCAAGACAGATCATAATGAGGACTGTTATACAGAGTGTCTGCAGCTGTGTCCTATTTCAGGCTCCTCCTGCTTCTCCTGCGAAGGATGCAGTCTGTCAGTAAGAGGGCTGAAGGTCAGCGGGCTGCACCCGCACATCCTTCTAAATTAAACAGCCTATAGAGCATTCATCGTCATCGTCAGTTTCGTGCCTTGGGCCCTCTAGACATAATAAGCGATATGAACAGTGTTCACCATAGGGGCAGGTCACAGAGCAGAGGCAGGTGTAGAGTATGTATATGTCACCAATGTGCCTCGGGTAGCAGGAAAGCGCTGCTGTTTACTATTTCCCTAACCACAAAGCTCGTATCACTAACTGCTGACTGACTGCTAACTGACAGCTATGGTATAGCTATGGTTTAGTCTTCCTTCAAAGATCATTGTATGATTTTGGGTGGTTTTGTACAGTTCTGGGGACTTCAATTACCACTAAACCTTCCAACTACATTTACATTTATTCATTTAGCTGACGCTTTTATCCAAAGCGACTTACAATTGCCATTTATGTCAGAGGTCGCACGCCATCTGGTTAAGTGTCTTGCTCAGGGACGCAATGGTGGATGGGTCCAATGGGGGATTGAACCCGGGTCTCTCACACCAAAGGCACTATACCAGCTACTAACAAGCCCCAACATATGCTGAATGCTTTGGTTGCCAATGTCAGAAAAAGGATGCAGATTTCTTCTTCATGCTGTATGTCCTTGTATTCCACTCTTCTCCACTTCACTTTTTCCACTTTCAAGTGCCACTGTGTAACTGGTGTCTAGTTATTTCAGGTATCTAAATTCAACTCAACCATCCTGTGTGCATTTCTCCCTCATATTTATCTTCAGCCAATTTATGCCGTGATTTAACCTAGTTTTCTATTCCCCAGTTAGCTCCACTGTTCTTCGGAATTAGCGTCCAACACTAACTGGCTCTTAGTTAGCAATTAGTGTCCTCCCCACATAAAACACTTCAGTAATAACCGCAGGTCTCTATCCTCTCTCCCATCTGAAAAATACATAAACACATCAAAGCAATTTAATTAGATGCCCACAAAACACAAAAGAGAGATTATAATACTGAGTGATGCAATAAGTGACTGAGCTGAGCTGAGTTAATTAGAAACAATCTGGATTTGCACAAAGATCTGCCAGGAGAGGGTGCTGACTACGAATCGTAAGTATATTGGTAAGGGTTAATTAAGTGGCAAAGCAGTTAAACATTGATTTAAAAATAACCACAATGATACAACAAAGTGTGTAAAACATACTTTAACAACAGACACTGTAAACACATGATCTCATAATCGCTCTTCATGGCGAGAATCTCACCCCTGTCCCTCTTGCTTCAGCTTGTCCTGCAGAGCTCCAGGCTGCGGAGGCAGCTGCGACAATGTGTAGCAGCGGAATGAGAGGCTAGTGCCCCCCCCCAAAAGTTGTTCCCCACTGTTTGTCATCATGCCGCTTTGACAAAACCGCTTTGATTTTTGTCAATACGAACGCCATGGCATCGAACATAATGAGCCCGATACTCCATGTGGACATATTCATACTTTTTTAACAATACACTATTTTTGGCAAAGGAAGAATGGGCAGATCTTTCATTGCTCCTGATTGTTTCTCAGCTATTGTGTTTGCAAAACTTCTGAAGCAGAACGCTTAAAATATTAAGCTTGACTGAGTGAGAGCATACACGAGTAGGGGGCTACACAGCGTGTGCACTAGACTCGACTCCACCTGGTTGTTTTGGTCCAGTCATGGTGGAGTCTTGGAAATTGCATTAGGAGCAGTAGGAGGAGCATTATCTGTTGCATGTACTACTGTCAGGATATAGTGACAGTTTCATCAAATAATCCATAAACCTACTACATACTGAACCTTTAAAGGTACCCTTCCATGTAAACAGACAGTGTATATTTATTTGATGTTTCTCTGATAAAAACATTATGTGTATACTTGCAGTCTAACAAATGTGTTGATTACATTTCCTTTCTCATAAAAGATTTGTAGAGCTGACTTGTGATGCAATTGTTTGCTGGCTACTATTCTTCTTCTTCCCTGCCTTTGTGGGTGCATCGCTGCACTTATTTGCACCATCAACATCTGTCGATCTGAAAAATAATGTGAAACTAGCAGCAGGAATTTGTATTGTGTGCATGACAGCTATAGACAAAATATTGCTACTAGTGGTGAGAAACACTACAGGGTATCTTTAACATTTGTATATACTCCAAAATACTCATGAACAGCAGGGACACTTCTAGCCATACTGCATTGGGTATCTGCGTAGGCGGACGTGATCGCACTTGACGTCTGCTCGCACGGTTGGAATGTACTGTCAGCATAGTCATACATTTTGGACACACGTGTGCACAGAGGTACAGACATGGGTAGATGATTAAATGTACATCTCACGGAACTTCACGGACTCTCATGGCTATGCAGATAGGGAAAGTAAAATTTCAGCTTTAGAAAGATGGTGACTGGGTACAACAACTCTGTGAAATAGCGAGTGGACAGACTATGTAGCTAATACCCCACATTTCACAAGTTAAAACAAATTATATTTATTCTCAAGTTAACTGGGAAATGATGAAGAGAAGCTGTGAGCTTGAGGACTTGGTTTTGGCACAAGGATTTTATCATGAATGACTTTTTCCAAGTGTTTAGGAATTTAGACTCCTCTTTTGTTTGGTCAGACTGAAACAGCAACTTCACATAATGTTTTAGAATTCAGATGAGAGTGAAAGAATATACACCTGCACACTGCTCATATATAACCAGCCATGTTGTTTTAAATCAGCACTGCCTTTATGTGATCTTAACCAGCCAGAAACATGAAATTAACATGAAAAAGAAAGGGTATGTGTTATAACAGTGTTTAAAGCCAAAATGACAGCCTAGAGGCAGAATACCCAAATCAAGATCCACCATTTTTTTATCCTCAAGTGCGCAACTCAAACACTGAAGCTGTTGGGAAGATGGGAGATTTGAAAGAGATGGAAACTCTGGATTGGTTATTGGGCTATATATAATATTTTGGGGTTTTGTCCAGTATCAGCATTGTGTTTTCTTTTTTTATTGCTGGGGAAGCTCAGTTGACACACTACAAGACAGAAATGAAATGATCGTCTTTGGCTGAAGGGTACAACATCCACAAGGCTCCAACTTTACTTTGAGCACAGTTTTTTTATGAAAAGTGAATGGTTTGACAGATTTATCCTCAGAATGTTATGAAGAAATAAAACAATCAATCAGCAATTAACCTAATTGTTTTACTTGGTGTACTATAATTCTTCTAGCCAAAACTCCAAACCAAATACTTTCCATCCTGCTTCCATTCGCTTCATTCATTCTCAGTTAAAAAGAGTAAACATAGGGACAAAAAAAAAATTAAATTACAACATCCAGTAGACCTTGACTGACCTTCTTTCCACATTTTAATGAATTCAAACAATGTGACCATATTGATCATTTGTCTGCCCTTCATGTTTAATAAATTGTACAAACACCAATTAACTTTATATATTAATCATAATTCTCATAATTAGTTGTTTTCACTTGATTGCACTGATTTGCTCAGTTTAATTAGTCTGTTATTATGGATAGGGCAAACATCAACCAATTGCAAATGTTTGTTGTTTTTGAAGAAGAAAAACTCAATTATCTACCACAGTAAAATTTCATTATAACAGTATATCTATTAGTAGCATCTTGAAAATTCTTCTCAATTGTATATACAGTAAATACATTTTATGTAACTATGATGCCTATAAAGGAAGAAGTGACCATGAAGTTACTGGTTCTGTAAAGCCAGTAAGCTTTTTAGCTTCGTCTCCAATAAAAACAGTTCATTTGAAACTAATTAGCAATAGCAATTAAGTTCACATTTGCATTTACATTTACAGCCAGTACGGAAGTAGTTAAAAATTCATGCAGTTCCAGAACTTTAAAATTCTAACAAAAAATCGAGCCATTATTCCAACACTGTGATCAATATATCCAGTGCACTTGACTCAACAATGCAGCGAAACATTCAGACTCTGGACAGAAACTCTGTATCAAGAAGACATCATTGAGCATGCTCAGGCATGTCATCCATATGTCACCCATTGCAGCAGTGTGACTCTTCCATGTGTTTAATTTGATACAAAGCCTATGGCACTGGGAAATATGTCAGGCTTTTGGCTACATAGTCAATACTTTTACAATGAGAAAAGATACTGCAATGGAGTATTTTTGATTTGTTGCTACTTTTAGTTGAGTGAAGGATGTGAACGCTTGTTCAGCTTCTGCAAACTATACACAGGTGAGGTGCACAGCAAAGGTCTGAAAATAATGATCACCCTCTCAATATAGGCCACATTAGCATCTCATTAACCTTTGGTGGAAGTGTGTGTGTGTGTGTGTGTGTGTGTGTGTGTAAGAGCCAGGGTTAGAGGATAAAAGGGTCAAGTTATTTCTCTCCTTACTCTACCTACCTAATTCCCTTGCCAATTCCTCTCCCTCTTCCCCTCTCCTTCTTATTTGTCTCCTGGCGCAAAAACCAAACAAAAACCAATGTGACACTAACAAGCACTCTCTCCCCTTTTCCCTTTTTGTTTTCTATCCTTTTTTCTTCTCTTTTCTTCCCTGCTTCCATTTTATAAGGCAAACAGCTACCTGTTTGTAAAAAAACATTTATCTTTTTATTTTTCCCTAAAAAAGTTCATATAATTCTGATATATTATTTGATGTTGACATGGTAGTATATTGGTAGCAATATGAATAATAGTATTTCTATTTCTAGTAATATAACATAACAGAGCAGTTGAAAGGCTGCAACAACCAGAATCTCACACAACCAACCCTACCCTCTCTGTAACTAATTGGAGTGGACTAAACCACTAGTTGGGAGTTCATAATATATGTACAGACAAAATGGTCAAACAACAAGTTAATTATCATTTTCAGGAAAACATGTTTTCCCCCTCCTCCCCCCAAACATGATGAAACCAAGTATAAATACACATGAGGTCATCTTCAGAACACTTTTCCTCAGGGCCAGAAAACAGGTGAATAACAGCCTTGTATTTGTAGGTAGCTTTGTTAGTATGCTTAGATTAAAATCAAACAACAGACAGTTGGTTTAGTTTGTGCTGTGTGTAGGACGGATGAAGCCCCCATGTTGCATTAATGCTCACATCTTACTTCAGAAGTTCTCTACCTCAGTAGTTTGGGTTTTAATTACAGAAACAGAAAAAAAATTAAATTGGATGTAATTAATATCTGTTGTCCAAATATCATATGTATGTCAGACAATTTGTAGTTTCACTCATGTCAATCTGAAAGAACAGACAACATCAGCATCTCTTTTGAATTTTCTTATTTTTCTCTTCTTGTAGTGGAAGTAGATTCTGAGCTGTTTGAGTGGAAACATAAAATCCAGGTAAAAAAGTTTGAGCTGATCTACTCTTTAAATTATTAACACTGAATAAATTTACTCCGTGTGAGTCATTTCAGCTCTTACAAACTGCCCCAAATAAAACTGCAGGAAACTGTTTTCAGCAAACAAGCTCTGATAGACCAAGTGTACACTAGGGGTGGAGGTGGGTGGGGACCAAACCAGAGGAACCAGGAGGAAAGCAGCTTTAGACAGTTTAATTTCACAGCTGTTGCAGTGTATTCCATCAGCAACAACTTAAATTTCTAGCTAGCACTGTTAGCTATTTCGTCATTCACCATAAGCAAGTACATCTGCTTTTCAGTGCTCTCTTTAAGCCGAGAGGGTGAGTTTCTGTCAAAATGTAGGGTTTTGGTGGAGTATTTCTTTTAATGCATCTTTAAAAACACATCTGGTATTTATGGGTTTTGGTAATAAAAGTAAGAATGAAATGTCTTTGTTACTGCTCTTTCTTCCTTCATCTCAATTTTCTTTCCTTGAAATATCCAGAGTGATTAGACGTCCCTTCTCTTCATCAAACTTGGACTAAAGTCAAGCTCCAGTCTCATACATATACATACGATCATAGGCACACGTACACACACAGACACACACACACACACATACACACACAAACACACACACACAGTCAGCAGCCGATGTCAGTGTTTTTTCTAATAGTGTGATGAACTGTCCTTGTGTGTCTGACAGCTTCCTCTCTGTCAGTAAAAACAGGATTTATGGAGTGCAGTAATTGGCCTGAGGCACTGCAGTACATTGTATATATTTATGTGTGTGTTACTTTCCTCACAGTCTGGCTGCCTATGGGCCGCTACGGACTGACTGGATCACAACCAGCTATGGATGATTAGAAAGCAGGGAGAGGAAGAGTATGACAGTGGAAGAAGCATTTAATGGAATATGATGACATGCCTGGTTTTTGTCTTACACAGTGAGGTAACTTACCCTCAGTCAGAAGAGAAGATCTGTTTCATCTGTTTGTTCTGTAAAGAGAGATCCAGGATGTGTTTAGCCTAGCTTAGCATAACAAGTGGGGGTAAGGGGGAGACAACAGGTTCAGTATAAAAAAAAAATATTTTTTGAATTTTTTATTATATTTTTAATTGTTTGGTCTCAAACTTTAATCATGAACAATAAAGCAAAACTAAGTAGATTTGGATAACTCTAGTTAATTAATCCTCCTCAGGTCGGTTGATGTGAGTATGATGTGAGACGTCAATCTTTCGGTTCTAGAAGATTTATTATTGAGCCATATTTGCAGTTATCAGTTTCCTTGTGATATATTATGTAATGTCAGTGCAATACTTCCAACACTCTGGAATGACATTCATGCAATTTGTGAGTTGCCTTTTTGTGCTGTAAAAAAAGATCAAACTCATTTTTGTGCTAGATTCAGTATGTTTCAGGTCTGCTCTGGTACGTACTGGGGTGGCGGGTTTTAAAGGGGATTTCATGGTTTATAGAAACGAATGGAGAGAGGATTATGAGAGGAAAGAATGGATGCAATAAAGAGGCAATCATTTCTTGTTTTGTGTAACGGGTTTTATTTTGGTTAATGTATGAGTATTTGAGATGTTGCTCATTTGTTTCTCTGTGGCTAAACAAGCTTGTAACCCCATCCTAATATAGTTATGTCTAAATCTGAACAAAAACACACAAACCCAAAAGAAGTGCCATACAATTAGAGGACATTTGATCAGTCTTTGTTGTCCATCCCCATCAAACACACAGAAAAGCTAACTAAAAAGCTCAACTGCAGTGAGGTCCAATCGCCACAATGTCATTTTAAAGCTCTATCCTAGTAGAATTTAAAATGTGTATGTGTGTGTGTGTCCAGCTTCCCTCCTTTCGCCTCCCTCCTAGTTTTAAGCCCATTGCTGAGCCACTAATGGAGGACAAGCCTGTTAGAGCTACACGCCACACTTTACTAGCAGCACACCAGGGACACACACACACACACACACACACACACACACACACACACACACACACACACGTAAACACACAGACAGACCAAAACTCACACACGTATTTATGCTGAAAGATTACACACAGAAATGCACTAAAATCAGAACCCATACACACAGATGAATACTCTGCAAAACAACAAGCATTCAATTCCATAATAGGCAACTCACAAACACTAAACACTCCCTCACACACATCCCGGTAGACTACACCACCATAGCAACAGCCTGCAAACAGCTAATCTATTCAGTGATGCAGCAGTCGTCTCTCAGCGTGAGCAGAGCCTCCAATTATACCTTCATTTGTTTTGAAGTCAACATGAAAACCAGCAGAATGGCAGCACTACAGTTTACAGTTTAGAAGAACATCAGAACTCAGCATCACTTCTCAGACACCACAGAACATACAACACGGCATTGTTCTTAGGATCAAAGTGCTTCAGGCCAGACGAATAGTATTGTTGAGTCTCAAATGTTGTACCAGTCATTGCCAAAGGCATCTACACACTGTGCAGTGACAGTAATCTTGCAGCAGGTTTATTGCATGCCGCACTGTGCGTCATGGGTCTACTTAAATCCTGGTCACAATTGTCAGACTGTACAACATCAGACTGAAGGCATGGTGAATTGTAGAACTACAATGGCAGTTGAATTATTGTTGGCAGTTGAATTTGGTTATGTAAAAATTCATTTTTTTAAAACTAATCTTTTTGTTGCATTGGACTTATTATTCTTATGTTGAATTTTTATACTGTTACTGGCAATCACAGTAACAGATGCTTATGGGGATCTTATTAACAATAAACAACAGAAATAGTAACGGACATCAGAGTAAATGGCCCCAGCTGGTATACAAAGCTTAATTTGTACATGAGTCCATTAGTGAACACAACTATACATTATTTACAATATTTTAGGTGGTAAAAATGTTGTTTACTAGTGAAGGTCCCTTTCTAAAGGATTGCCAACTTTGTTTTACAGTTTTGAGTGATTATGTGGGCAGACGCTGGGTTGTCCTTGTGGTGTGTATATAGTCTGTACCAGACCTTCTGGTCATAACATGATTTAAATAATAAGCAGACACTTGTCTACATAATTTAATTTAATCAACATACTATAATTTGGTACAACCATAACCCGATAGAGATGGATAGTTTGGATGATGTCTGCCTTCTGTAAGAAATATGATGACAGCTCCAAGGAGGACAGTGTTGGCTGTTTTTGAGGAGAGAATTTTTTAAAAAGTAGTTATTTCCATTTTTCACAAGCCTGGCCAAAGATGTCTGCATATGGCAGACACTATACATATATTACTCAGATATAGTGAACTAGATGGTGAAAGAGAACAGAGGACAGAGTAGAAGGAGAGAAGGAACAGGATGTGAGGAAGGAGGGAGGGTTTCAGAGACACAGCAGTGTGTTAACAGGAGCCAAGCATGGCAAATTGGACTGAATTTTCCGCCTGTGCGATTTCAATACACAAACGCAGGCGTACATAACCATGCTTAATAAGTGCCGGGCTAATGCATTGTATAATCTCCTCTAAATTAATATGTTAGACACAATTGCCTGGTAATTAATTCCTGTCACAGCATATCCAAATGAGAAGATTTATTCGGTTCTGTCAATCATAAAACCCGGCAGCCTGAGGCAGATTATTGCCCAGCTCGATGTGGCAGTATAAGGATGATGATGTAGTTATGTGTGGTGGTATATGTCGGGTATGTATAAACATCCATTACCCAGACCTTTTAAAGAGCCAGTGACGAGGGCCGGTCATCAAACGAAGGTCATCGTGATGATGGGATGAAGGGAAAGGGAGCAGCCTTCAGTTTTACGGCTTCATAAAGAACATAATGTCTCCACGGGCTCTTCAACCATCCAGCATCCACCCACCACTCAGTTTCATGGCTTTTCCTTTCCCACACTTGCCTTTCTCTCTTATTGTTTTTCAGGACTCCCTTTAGGTGAAACTGCAGCTACAGTCCTACAATCCACACAAAGACTAATATGAAGACCCACAAATTTAGATTTCAGCAATTGAAGTCTAAAATCACTTGTGCCCTGTAGTCACAGTAAATTTAAACTTGAGAATAATGACAAAGGATAATTGGAGCTCACACATCCAATGTTAAAATTTGTGAGATTCATAAATAAATAGATAGATATAGTAGTGTGCCATAAAGCAAGCAAGTGAGACCAAGAGACAAACCAACAAACATGTGCAGTTATTTAATATATTATCTGCACATTTCCCAAAATATTATTTTGAACTTGACTCTTGTCCATCTTTAATAGAAATAATTCTTCCTGATACATCCTGTACAGTGGATCCATCAGGACTATTGGCTAAGTGTTCTCATGTATTGAGTTACACAAAGATGAAAAGTTAATCCTTCCTCATAAGTATCAGTAACATAAGAGAAAAACACTTAAAGGAAATCACTTTTAAAGCACTAATCACAGCTTCTTAAATGTGATATGTTTTCTCTTAGTTATAAATTGAAATCATTTGGGTTTTCGACTGTTAGATGGACCAAATGTTGCAACATTTTTTGGGCATTTTAAAGACTAAACGAATTATCAATTAAATGAAACTTACTCCCGCTGTGACTATTACTCACATATGAACAGACAAGAATGTATCCACACAGACACACAAGTTTACACACACACAAAAATCAAAAGGTATTTTACTTTTAAACTATTTGCTTTGGTTTGAAAACACACACACACACACACACACACACACACAAGCCTGCAGGCGTGTGTTTTTCTTTATTAAAAACCAGAAAGCGCAATTAGCTACAGAATATGCTTAACCCTGTATCACTCCCTTAGCTCGAGGATATATTGCTTCTTCCTCTCCATTATTAAAAATATCACAGACATGAGAGGAGGAGGGGAGCAGACAGGAAATATCACAGCTACATGTTTAGCAAGTGGAGGTTGGGAACTGTGTTCTGTTTAGTGTTTTGCTTTGTGTGTGTTTTGAATGTGTGAATGGGAGACTGAATACATTTGTTTTTATGTGTGTGAGTATTTTGGATGTCCTGGATGTTGTGGAGGGGGTCTATGACAGCATCCCTGAGGTGTCCCTCACCGCCTGACACACATTGTTGAAATGTGTATGTGTAGTTGTGTTTTTCAGAGACTGTTTTCAACCTAATGGGGCATCCTTGAAACCACCTCCATCAACATATTGCAACTTCAACTCCGTCTATGAAGGAAGAAGAAGAACTAACATACCTGAATCTTTAATTATAAGTGATACCTATGTCCTAGATTTGAAGATTTTTTTAATAAAACAGAGCAACACAGCAACTAACATTTTAAGGTAATCTCATGTAAAAATGTGTCAATACATAATCTTTCCTTTGTTGTTATACAGGTGCATCTCAGAAAATGTTCATTTATTTCAGTAATTCAACTTAAAAGGTGAAACTAATATATTATATAGACTCATTACATGCAAAGTGAGATATTTCAAGCCTTTATTGGATATAATTTGATTGAAGTGATGAAAATGATTATTGCATACAGCTTATGAAAACCCCAAATTCAAAATCTCAGAAAATTAGAATATTACATGAAATCAATAAAAAAAAAAAATAAAAAAGTCAGCCCTCTGAAAAGTATAATCATGCATATGTACTCAGTACGTGGTTTGGGCCCCTTTTGCATGAATTACTGCCTCAATGTAGCATGGCATGGATGCTATCAGCCTGTGGCACTGCTGAGGTGTTATGGAAGACCAAGATGCTTCAATAGCGGCCTTCAGCTCTTCTGCATTGTTCGGTCTCGTGTCTTTCATCTTTCTCTTGGCAATGCCCCATAGATTCTCTGTGGGGTTCAGGTCAGGCGAGTTTGCTGGCCAATCAAGCACAGTAATCCCATGGTCATTGAACCAGGTTTTGGTACTTTTGGCAGTGTGGGCAGGTGCCAAGTCCTGCTGGAAAATGAAGTCAGCATCTCCATAAAGCTCGTCTGCTGAAGGAGGCATCAAGTGCTCTAAAATGTCCTGGTACACAGCTATTCTGACTCTGGACTTAATAAAGCACAGTGGACCAACACCAGCAGATGACATGGCTCCCCAAACCAACACAGACTGTGGAAACACTGGACTTCAAGCATCTTGGATTGCCTCTCCATTCTTCCTCCAGACTCTGAGACCTTGGTTTCCAAATGAGATGCAAAATTTGCTCTCATCAGAAAAGAGGACTTTGGACCACTGAGAAACAGACCAGTTCTTTTTTTCCCTTAGCCCAGGTGAGACGCTTCTGACGTTGTTTGTTGTTCAGGAGCGGCTTGACAAGAGGAATATGACATTTGAAGCTTATGTCCAGGACCCGTCTGTGTGTGGCGGCTCTTGATGCAGTAACTCCAGCCTCAGTCCACTCCTTGTGAAGCTCCCCCACACATTTGAATGGCCTTTACCTGACAATCCTCTCCAGGCTACGGTCTGGAGCTACAGAGTACCTTTTTCTTCCACAATTTTCCCTTCCACTTAACTTTCTATTAATGTGCCTTGATACAGCACTTTGAGAACATCCAACTTCTTTTGCAATTACCTTTTGAGGCTTTCCCTCCTTGTGGAGGGTGTCAATGATGGTTTTCTGCACAACTCTCAGCTCAGCAGTCTTCCCCATGAATGTGAATTCAACTGAACCAGACTGAGAGACCAATTAAAGGCTCAGGAACCCTTTGCAGGTGTTTTGGATTAATTAGCTGATTAGAGTGTGACACTTTGAGCCTACAATACTGAAGCTTTTCACAATATTCTAATTTTCTGAGATTTTGAATTTGGGGGTTTCATAAGCTGTAAGCCATAATCATCGAAATCATATCAAATAAAGGTTTGAAATATTTCACTTTGCATGTAATGAGTCTGTTAGTTTCACATTTAAGTTGAATTACAGAAATAAATGAACTTTAGCACAATATGCTAATTTTTCGAGTTTCACCTGTATTTGACACTTTTGGCCCTCAATTGTGGCTGATAGGCCTGTAAGCATGGTCCTGAGGGGCCTGATTAACTCCTTGTGTCTCCTCTCTGTGCATTATGTATGGTATATACCTATTTTGGAAAGTACACAGTGGTAACTTAATGAACCACAAATTAATTAAGAAACATAGACTATGTAAGCCCAGTATCAGTGTCACAAACTAGATTTTAATGTTCAAGGGCTTCTAGATTTGATAACACATCAGAATCGACCTTAAAACTTTTAATTGCCAAGAAATACATTTACGTAAGAACTGAAGTACAAATTAGATACTTTACATGCATATTTCCTTTTCTGCTTTATTTTCTTCATTACTTCACTACATTTCAGAGGGAAATATTATACTGTTTACTTCCCTATATTTATCTGACTGACAGAGTTCCAGTAAGTACATTAGTAGATTTTAGTTATAAAGTATATAATATAATATAAAGTATATAGTATAAAGTTATAAAGTTAGTAATAAAAAAATAATTAAAAAATCAGTTAAGAATATAATGCCTTGCCAAAGACTCAAATACAGTATATAATATATTGTAAGTAAATAAAACAGTTAGAATGAGTTGCTATTTTATAATAATATAACACAGACATTCTGCATAATGAGAATTATTAAGTAAGTATTGTTTACACATTTACACACTTATTAATTTAGGTGACACTTTTATCCAAAGTGACTTACAATTGCTATGTCAGAGGTCACACGCCTCTGGAGCAACAAGGTGTTAAGTGTGTTGCTCAGGGACACAATGGTGGATGGGTCACAGTGGGGAATTGAGTAAATGGCGCCCCCTGCTGTCAATTTCTTGCAATACGTTAAATCAGAAAATACCACGACAGCTCCCTTCTGAATTAACCACCACTGGCCTGGGTAATTAAAATACACCAGAGAGCTAGGTTAAAACATTTTAAACCAAACTAACAGCATTAAAGGTACAATACTGTGAGCTGTATTGTTGTTTATTGGTGCTGTATAAAATCAATACTTTGTAATAACTCTCTTGTCTAATCGATTAGCTCACGTCTGGTGCGTCTGACGCGTCTCTTCCTGCAGATGTGTGCAGAGCGCTGAGGTATGCAGAAAACCCGACAGTTCGCTTTCTGTCTGTCACAACCGCCAGGGGCGGGACAAACGTGAGAGTGACGTGTTAGAATCACCAATCACACGAGGTAATTTCGGTTCGTCAGCGAATCAGGATGAGTTAGGCTGTCCGGCAACTTGACTATGAGAGCTGAGGGAAAAGAAGCAGGATATTCGTAGTAAATATTTGAGTTTGTATTAATTTGACAGCCTTTGGATTTAGAATCATACATCAATGAACATCAAGGAAGTATGAATCAATGTAAAGACGGTAAGTTTAGGAGCGGTCGCCGTCTTTGTCTGTACCAGTCGGTCAGTTTTAATCTTTGTTACATTTATTTTAACACAACACATGTCTACTTCAGGAAATTATTAGTAACTTAGAAAAAGCCTGGCACCCTGCATCCCCGTCTCACTGGACATGGTGACCAGATATTCATATTATGGCAACCGCCTCTGTCTGTGGAGCTGCAGGGATATTGATTAAGTGTCCATAATTTTGGTTGCACAAACTGAAATATCTCCTGTTTTTTTTCTCTCCTTCTCAGACCAAACACGGAGCATACTGTATTTCCAGATGCAGACACACCTGAGCCCCGTATGAAGGTCTGAGGAGGAGATGATACCAGAGCCCACAGCTGCGTCCAGGCAGAAGTAATAGTTTGCGTCCTTGCATGCTAATTTTCTTTTTCCAGTCATGTAATCTGAAATTTCATGTTTTTGACTTTCCAGTAAGAACTCTCACGATGAGGCAAACTCCTCTGCGGCTGTCAATCATTCAGAGGATGAGTCAGGGAATGAGAACAGACAAAAGAGGGTGGTAGGTATTTTTCTACTGATCATTTAGCATGCAATGTTTCCTCCAAAAAAGCTCAAGTGTATTGGGAGAAGAGCAGAATGATGAAACAAGGAAAGTACAGGTAATGCATGATGCCTACTGCGTGATATTGTGTATTTTATTATAACAAAACTATTGACCTTTTTCACAGAAGACATTTGACACTGTCCTACCATACTGGGACACTTGAACAGAACAGAGCCATTGTTGTTTAACTCATTAGTAACACATGTACTTTTCCTACTTTGACAAGTCACAATGAAAAAAGCCTATTGCAGGGTTTGATTGGATTTTATAAAAACTGAAATGATTAGTTGATTGTCGATCAGTAAAACATTATTCAACAACTGTTTTGATAATCTAGTCAGTCATTTATTCGTCCTATTGTAAGTGATTGTAAACTGAATATTTTTGGGCTTTGGACCGTTTGACAGATAATTTACTATTTTACAGACAAGACAGAATATATTTGGGGGATTAGTCAATTCATGAGTATAATTATTAATTGCAGCCCCAGATATTTATCAATATTGTTAATGTTTCTCATTGATAAAGCTAAATCTTCCATTTAATTGTGTGTTGAAAGACGGCTCACTAAGCTCGTTAGTGCCCAGGTGGAGGAGTGTTCAGAAATTTGTATTTGGCCTGTTTAGGATGTGGCACAATGGTGTAAACTCAACCATATGTGAAGCTAAATTGTTACTAGCACTTATCTCTATTTACGCACAGAGACGAAGGAAAAGAGCACATAAGGGCTCTGAGAATGTCAAGCGCAAACGTGCCAAAGCGAGCCGCAGCAGTGCTGGCAGGGCAGGAGGCAGCCACTGTAAACGGAGGCAGGTGGAGGCCGTCACCCTGTTCGAGGTGGTCACCATGGGCAGGAGTGCCATGCAGGTGAGACTAACTAACCCTCAATTGTGATATATTTGCTTCTACTTCAGTGTCACTTATTTTATGTCATTTGTCAAAGTTTTTTTTCTTCTCGGAAGTAGTGTCAGAGACGTGCACAGAAAACAGTAGTTCACCTTTGATTAATGAAAGATCGATCATTCCGTTGGTAGTTTTACATGCACATTAATATTCAGCTAATGAGCAGTTGCATGCAAATAATACAACAAGAATGAGTCCAGCATCTGTATTGGCACGGAAAGGTGATATGTCCAGTAATGCTGCAACGTTTAGTCGATTAATCGATTAGTTGTCAACTATTAAATTAATCGCCAACTATTTTCATAATCAATTAATCACTATGAGTCCTTTATTTTTAAGATAAAATGTCCAACTTCTTTGATTTTAGCTTCTCAAGTGTGAATATTTTCTGGTTTCTTTACACCTCTGTCACAGTAAACTGAATATCTTTGGATTGTGGACAAAACAAAACATTTGAGGATGTCACCTTGGGCTTAATACAATAATTGATGCTTTGATGTCTGAGCAGGTGGTGATTGATGATTGGATTGAGGCTTATATGATGGACAGGGACTCTTCTCTCCTCGATCTCATCAGCTTCTTCATCCAGTGCTCTGGGTGCAAAGGCAAGCAGGCACAACACACACACACACACACACACACACACACACACACACACACACACAAAATCAGGTCTATGTTCCCCTCCTTGTCTGCCCCAGGTGTGGTCACAGCAGAGATGTGTCAGAGCAAAGAAGACAGTGAGGTCATGAGTAAGATGGTCGAGGAGCTGGATGAGGTACGATGTCTTCTCAGTCTGTGTTTCTTCCCGTGTCATTCTGTGTTGCATCAGTTCCTATACTTTAAACTAAATTTGTATGTGTGACTGTGTGTTTTTCAGGTCACTGGTCTGCAGTATAAGAAGTTTCTGGCCTTCCCGTGGATCCTCACAGTCACGTGGCCCATGGATACAGTCAGTAGTACCTCTCTGTTTAACAGATTTGTCCGAACATTTACATCTTTCACCTTCCTGTATTAGAGAGTCTCAATAGTTATCCAGTAATGTTTTTGCACCACAATTTATTTCATCAGGTTTAGAACAGTGATCAACATATCAGATATTTTCATTACAGTTTTTTTCAATTGCTAACCTGTGTTGGTCAAAACTAAAGTCACACTGTCAAAACTCTTCACACAGTCAGCGAAACAGAAGTGTATGTGTATGTTCTTCTCATTGCTACCTTACCACCTGCAAAACACTATATATCTGCAGCACATTTTTCAGATGCTAACACACTGAGTCAAAAACTGTTAAAAGCACTTTCAAAAAAAATTTATTCTCTAATATAGTTCAGTCAATAAAGTAAAAATATGCTATTCTTACAGTTTCTCTCCATCGCTTTGGTACATTTCTAGATTCATCCTTAACATTTGCAAAACTACTTGTATGTAAACTATAGCTGAGGTTTGGATGACAATGATTGAAAATGCACAAGGCTGCACTTTTTCTGTATGGCATAGATTGAAATTGATCTATGCCACACAGAAAAAGTGCAGCCTTGTGCAGTACAGAGTTAAACATTGTAGGGGTTGGATTGGGATAGGATTCACAGTTACACCTTTACTGTATGCACTGTTTGTTGACACCATGTCATTGTGATGCACAAAATAAAAAAAGAGACTATTTTACAGCACTGCATAGCACAACGGAACATTTACAAAATAAGAAATGGAAACATGGAAACACCCCCTCAGGTTGATGTTCCTGTCCATTGGCCACAGATTCTTACAGTTTCTTTCCATTGCTTAAACACTATAATTAGGCTTTTGACCTAAATTTCGAAATTATAACTCCATTTTTCAAAAAGCACACCCATTTACCTAAACTCTACACACAAATCCCTTCATTTCCCAATGCCTACATCATGTGGTCATTGAGAAAGAAAGAAGAAATGTGTTTAAGAAATCGAGAAAAACTGTATTCACAGCGCAACAGATATCTTCATCAATTTACTGTAGGACACATTTACAAAAAAAAGTCTAATAGACATATGTAGAAAAAATGCAGATTATGACATGTTCAACCATTTTGCAAGTATCGACTTACGCAATGAACTTATGTCTAGATGTTTTAGAGGTTAAGTCATACATTGTGATCAACATGACATACAGTAAGCAAATGATAATGTAGGAAACAGCAGACAATTGTATATAATCATTTGCATAAATGTGCCAAAGCATGTGCAATTTCTCAGAAGACTGAGAAATTGCCTTTACATATCATGTGCACAAGTGACTAGATGATGTTGAACAAGTAGAATTTCAATTCTGATCTGAGAAAGTGACGGAGAACAACTGTATTCTCTGATGAAATACTGATTTATGTGAAAAAAATCAATAACATTTTGAAGATAAAAGTTCATTATATTTACATAATGCTTCCTGTTGTTTTGAGGTCAGTGTGTTATGAGTGACAATGTTTGCTTTCTGAGTGAGTATTATTGCCAGTGTTTTGGTTGAATGACTTTATTTTGAGGTTTGAGTGACTTTTGAAGGTGAGATTAAGTGTTTGGCCGAGATGCATGTTGGTAATGCAGACTAGGTGAGGAGTTTTGAAAAAGTGGCTTCAGTTTTGACCATTGCATCTTAGCAATTGAAAAAAACTATCTATCTATCTATCTATCGAGAGAGGGGGAGAGAGAGAGAGATAGATATATACACACTTAGGTTTTCTCAAAATAATTCACCTAATAGTGAGTAATAATTTCACATATTGGACAGTTTTGATTCATAATTATTTTGCGGATGTGTTGTGTCATAGCTGTCACACATCTTTAGCACAAAAGCATAGTATTGCATTCAGTGATAGGTTGCAAACTAGAAGTGATTTTGGATTCAGCACTGATGTTGCAATACCTTTTTATTTATTCAGGGTTGATTTGGGAAGCGTGAATCCTGTTTTGCAGGAACAACCCCTTTAACATACAGTCTGTGTCTCAGTCTCACTTTACTGAAGATCCTGAAATGAGGGCCTGAGCTTGTTGGAAAACTGTCTCTTTCCGGAAAACAGTATGTTGATGCACATACTTACATGTGACCCCCCCCCCCCCCCACTGTAGGATAGTGTGGAGTATCCTCTGATACAATCTGGACCGTACGGCCGCTGGTTTCACTCAGAGTTCCAAGATTTTGTGTCGGTGCTGGTGGCTCAGTGTCAGCACAGCGTCATATTTGACAGTTACCTGATGAACACCCTCATCTCACTGCTCACCGAGCTGTCAAACTCCTATGTACGGGCTTTCAGACACACCTGCACGCTAGCAGGTAAGGAAGAGAAAATACACGCACAGAGATACATAAACGCCGGTGGTGGTACAAGTATTTAGATCCTTTACTCAAGCACAAGTACAAGTACAGAGTCTAAAAGTATTCAATTACAAGTAAAGGTCCTGCATTAAAGTGAAAGTAAAAAGTAGCATTTGCTAAATATACTTAAAGTATCAAAAGTAAAAGTAGGTTTTCTGCAAGAAAGGGCCCTTGTCGCTGATATTTTATTTATTAAGCTCATTTTAGCTACTTAATATAAAGTTAGCAAGTTTTGTCCAATGGTTCCCAACCTAGGGTTCAGGTCCCTCCAAGGTATCACAAGATAAATCTGAGAGGTCTTGAGATGATTAATGGGGGAAGAAAAAAAACAAAGTTCTGATATATAAATTTTTTTTGGACTTAAAAGTGAAATATTTGATAATTTGAACATTATTTAAATGAAATTCATTAGAGAAGTTTAGAGAGGAAATGTCTCTTTAGTGGTACTAACAACTCATAGACTTCGTAGACATGGCAAGACACTTCTTTTATATGAGTAGTCACAAGCAAAAAAGGGTTTGAAAACCACTTGTTTAATATTTAAAAGTGTCTGTTTAAAGTTTATTGTATTTTATAAGCATATCAATTGTTTTGTATGTAAAATCTTAATCTGAAAAGTAACTAGTAACTAAAGCTGTCAGATAAATGTAGTGGAGTAAAAAGTACAATATTTCCCATAGAAATTTAGTGGAGTAGAAGTATTAAGTGGAAGTACCTCAAAATGGTACTTAAATGCAGTACTTGAATAAATGTGCTAGTTACATTCCACCACTGATCAATAAACGAATCTGTCCTTTTTGGTTGTGATGTGAACGTCCCTGATAAGCGGTGAAGCTGCTGAGCTCTCTGGTGGGCGTGGCTCTTAGCCTGAGCGTTGGAATTGAAAACAGCCAGAAACTGTTTGAGGTACAGAAGACAAAGACGATGAGACAGAAAAGCACGCTTCAACTGGACAGAATACAGAAGAAGATCACAGAGGTAGGACCAGTGTTACTTTAGCTGTGTAGAGAGGAGGGACTTTATCTTTGCTCTATGTGAGTAAGTCATTTCTGACTCATAGTATGCCTTTTCACATGCTCTTCAAGCTGCAGGAGAAGAGGACGGAGATAGAGAGCATGATGGACGTCATCTTCAAAGGAGTTTTTCTGAAACGATATCGGTAAGGGTTTCTCTGGCATTGTTGATTTGAGCATAGCTTTCAATGTGTGTTAAACAATCATCTAATTTAATGTGGAGCTGATTTGGGGTGTGTGTCCATGCAGCGATGTGCTTCCAGAAATCCGCTCTATCTGCATGGAGGAGTTGGGTTTGTGGATGAAGCTCTACAGTTCTGCATTTCTCAATGATAGCTACCTCAAATACATTGGCTGGATGATGCACGACAAGGTAAACAACAGCAAACATGTAATGTATCATAGTGTGACATAACATAACATAAAAAATATACTGTACATACAAACTGTCTCTGCACTGACCTGCACATCATCTTTCAGATACCAGATGTGCGTCTCAAGTGTGTGTTAGGTCTACAGGATTTGTATGGAGATCCTCTGCTACTCCCTAAACTGGACCTGTTCACCAGCCGCTTCAAGGTAAACGATTCTGCTTTACGCTGCATAAATGCTATATGGCCACTAGGGGGCAGAAAAACATAAAAATAAGTTGACAGGTTTACAGCCATCAAAAATCAACAGTTTATGCCCCATACAATCAGCAGACACAGAGCAACAGTAGCTCATTTGGAGTCGTGTTTCAGGTCCAATATTTACTGTCTCTTTTAGTTCTGTTGTGGTCTCCAACAATTCCTGAAAAAAATATCCAGCTCTTTAGCTACTAAATGAATCTTGAAGCGGATTTAATCAAAATTCTCATGGCAGTGTTTCAAATGACATTCTGAAAGCAATGTGACTGTGAAAGGGGTCGGCTTTATAGCGAGTTTAAGCTCATCTGTCCGGCCCAATACTTTACTGTTGTGGTTCACTCTCTCTGCTCTCATAGCGTCATTGTCAGTCACAGCATGCAGCAGTTTTCAGTGAATAAGCTCTAAAAACCCACTGTACACTACCTGCTTAGCACCAGACGTCAGACAGAAAGAGTCGGTGACTAAAATCAGCTAAAAAAACCAGATATTTCTCTCAGGAGCTGGTAGATACCAAACAGCTTAAAGAGAGTGAAAATTAGACCTATGTTCTGAAACACGACTCCCAATGAACGATAACGTCACTCTGTAACTGCTGGATGTGTAAATAAGCAACTGTTATGTTAAGTTTGGCATATCAAAGGTGATGATATATCAATGTTGTGTTTACAAATTGTCCGAAGTGGCCAAAAATCAGTCTTTTGCAGCTGGAAATACGGTTGATGAGACAAAAATTTGCAGCCTGTAAAAACCTCAACAAAAACAGGCTAAAAAGCTCTGAGGAGAAGTCAGTGTTTTTTGGGCATTACAAATGAAACTACAAACAACCTTTTCACATTCCACAGAGTTGATTCAATGTTACGATCAAAAGTATGATTAATGCACAATTACACGGACATGTTTGTATAAATGTGTGCTCTCATGCATGATACTGTTCCAGGACCGGATGATCTCCATGACCCTGGATAAGGACAATGAAGTGGCAGTGCAGACCATGAAACTACTGCTCCTCATCTCCAAGTCAGTCAATATATTTTATAATGAATATATTAGATTCATTTTATAAATATTTTCCTACATCAAACTCTTTCTGACCCCTCAGAACATCCGACGATGTGCTCAGCCCGGAGGACTACAAGCAGCTCCTCCAGTTTGTTTTCTCTTCACAGCGCCCTCTTGCGGCCACTGCAGGGGAGCTTCTCTTCTCAAGGTACGTTGACCTGCATCACTTTAAAAAGAAACAAAAAAAACAAAACAAGCTGTTAATTAATGTTTGCCTTGGTATTTTTGGTCTCTGTCAGGCTTCTCAACACTGTAGCCCCTGCATCTGATACTCAGGACCAAATAAATGAGGAGGAGGCACATAAACAACAAACCCTTGCCAGGCTGAAGGCTCTACTGCAGTTCTACCAGGAGTCTGAGGTGAAAATACACCTGCTGGTTCAATTCAAGGCTCTTTATAACCAGATCATGATGCTATGTGTCGTCTTCCATGACATAGGACTAACACGAGTCTCTGCATATGCTTTCAGCTGCACAAGCATGTGGTGTACCTAGTGGACAGTCTGTGGGATTGTGGTGGAGCCCTGCTGAAGGACTGGTCCACACTCACATCTATACTGCTGCAGGATCCTTCCCCACACAGTCCAGGTAACTGTGATGTGATATTTGTGGTGGAGTAGGCAGAAGTGATTTGAAGTATCCTTAAAATTCTTAGACCATCGAAGGATTTGTTTGACAAATAACTTTGTTGTTTTGATGGAAATTTGAAAATGGATATCCAGAGGAATTTCTTTAGATCTGGTGCCGTTTTACAGAAACTTCATAACCAGCAGACCCTATCCTAACTGCTTTGTAACCCTGGTCATAACTGATTTAGGAAAAAGGCCATTACAGATTAACAGTTCCTAAGTCAATGTTCCTTTCCTAACTTTAGACAGGAAAAGTGTATTACAGAATTATCCTAACTTCGGAAAATCTTAAATAAACTCTCCTAACTTTAGGAGAACTGTTAAGCTGTCCTAACTTTTACTTTTCCACCAGGTAGTGTTTGTTAACTCGTTTAATCGACATGGGTGCTCTTTTATTGCTTTTACAAGATCAACAAAATGTCAACAGGTGGAACTTAATTGATTCTACCGATGTGTTTGATGACAAAACACTCGTTAGTGGAAAGGCTGTAGGCTAGTGTAACGCTAGATAATGTCTCATTATATAACATCATGTAAAGGCTTAATGTAACAAAATGATCCTAATGCAAGTCTTTGATAGAAAGAGATTGTTAAATTTCTCTTTGTATCACTTGTCAATGGACTTATTTTCTTTTTGACAGCATCAACGCTCCGCTGGATGCCTGATATGGGGCGGAGACTGTGTCCGCAATTTTAGCCCACACTCTAGCTTTAATCTCCCCAGATAAGCGTTACGTGAATTTGGTTTTCTTGGCGGACACCTCTAAGTCATCTGAGTTTAAGTCCAGTGATAGTTGTTGTTTCTGCTCCATTTTTCAGTTTGTTTCATTAAACCCCCCCAAAAAACAGCGATTAAAAGCCGTTTAGATCGGGAGATGAGAAAAGTGGCATCGGTTGCTAGGTAACAGACAAAAAAGTTGATAACTGATGTTGGATTGAGTATTTAGGATTTCCTAACCTGAGATAAGATAAGATGAAGTAAAATAAGATAGGATTCCTAAAGTTAGTTAGGATTTGCTTCTGTAATACCAAATTGAGAAAAATCTTATCTATCTTTGACTCTTCCTATCTTAACTTAACTTAAGATAGGAACTTCCTGTAAGACGGCCCCTGGTGCCTATTTAGGACTTAAGCATATTTGTGAATATTATTATGATGCCCTAGATGTGAAAAACAACAGAGCACGCCACCATTTAATGAAAAATGAATTTGTTTACATTTTAAAAAAACATTTTAAACAAATCTAGCTTTTTAAAATTTAATTTAAAGCTGGGGTAGGCAATTTATTTCAGAAGCATTTTTTGTTGCATTTGTTGAAATTCTCTTTACATCTATCAATAGCAATCAATAAATCGAACAACTGACACAAAAATTAAAGAAATATGGTATGTGGCTGTCGCAAGACTTTAATTAGCACAGACCAAATGAAATGACTGGCTCGCTTACCCACCTGTATACCTACCTACCTGTGCGCACGCTCCCCTTGCACTCATTATGCAAATGTGTTTTGGGGGAGTGGCTTTGGAAGGAAGCTCGAAGGGAGGGGGTGGGATTTTTTCAGTGGGATACTTATAAAATCGGAAAAGTCTCTTGCTAGTTTCTCCAAAGCTGCTGAACCTAGCTTTATTTGTTTACTAAAATATTTTTTTAATAGTGTCTGTAAAGGGTAACATTGGTATTTTTCGAACTGGACCCTATTTTCCCATATTTTTATGTCTATGAGACTAATTAGGACAACATTTGTTGAAATTAGTCCAGTATTGGGCAAGTGCTCTGCAGTTGGCAGCAGCGAGACAGGGCAATATGTCCTCTAAAGTGCTTGTTTTTGCCACTGTCAGGCTCAGATGGGTATTTTAAGTGTCTAACAACATTATGGAAAAGGATCTCTGTAGAGAGCATGTCACATGCATTAATTCTACAGCAGTCATTATTGTGTGTGTGTTTGTGTGTATGTGTTTTTAGGTCTCACTCAGGCAGAACAAGCTGTGCTTGTGGAGATCCTGGTTGCGTCGGTGCGTCAGGCCTCAGAGGGACCAGTGCTGGCAGGAAGGAGCGGAGCAAAGAAGGTTAGTGGGAGATCCATCCCCAGCTGAGACATTTCTGGTGACACATGAATCTCTGATATTTTGCTAAACAAGTCTTAATGTTTCAGGTGATGAGTGCCAGGGAAAAGAAGATTCAGATTGATGACTGTACTAAGCTCACTGAACATCTCCTTGTGGTGATTCCTAAGTTACTGTCCAAGGTATTTATTCCACACATAATTGCCAATATATTAGTCAGTTTGATTCTGTATTAAAAACATTCAGATCTCTGTGCTGCAGAATTAGATTCTGGGCACAACAATTTGAAAATGTCTATTCTTTGATGATGTTGTTTGTGCAGTTTTCAAGTAGTGGCGACATTGCTGCCTCCCTGATGAAGATTCCTCAGTATTTCCTCCCTAAGTGTCCTGAAGCTGAAAACACGCAGGTCTGCATCTCAGCCTTCCATCTTACACAAACAATATCATGAGGAATTAAATGAAAATGAACAGTCCCTTCATCATTGATAATGTTTTCACTATTAACACTTTAGTGTTTGACCCAAGTAAATAATTCTTAATTTTAGATGTGTTAATAGTGAAATGAAGCTAATTTGAGCTAAAATCACAAAGTTGGACAGAGAAAGTATCCCAACTTTTCTAATTTGGGCAGTTTTTGTTGTTGTTTTGATTATTGATTCATCTACTAATTCTTTTCTCGTTTGATTATACATCATATAGTCCATAAAATTTCAAAAAACAATACCAAATGATGAAAATGTGACATCTTGAAGTTGTTTGTTTTGTTAAATCCAAAAAGCAAAACAAATAAGCAAAGACATAAAAACAGAGATTAGCAGCAAATAGTCTGAGTGGCTATAATCTGCATGTTTGGTATTTTTAATGAATAACTGATTTAAGAATATCAATCAATTGAAAACAAAACATCATAAAATTAATTATTTATCTATACAAAATGTAGTGTATACTGTCTTTGTTTGCCTAAATTATTATTAGCTGTTGGGTAGAGCCACAAAATTTTAAAACTAGTCTTTGTTCTCATCCTCTTCCTCAGTCAGTATCCCGCCTGATGGAGGAGATGAGCGCTGTCCTTGAAATTCACTCAGACCCTGCTGTTGTGGAGGCTGCAGCTTGCACGTACCTCAGTCTGTGTGGGGAGGAGACGGCCTGGTGCCATATGGTCCGAGCTGCCAGAGACTCCTTGGTCCAGCTCTGGGTGGACCGACTGACAGCACTGCTGGGCGATTCACTCGTGGTAAGGGGTGCTGTTACACTGTTCTGTTACACTGTTCTGTAGTATTCAGTACTAGCATTTTGATGCATGAATGCAGGATTTAGACCTGTGGTTGTTTTATTTTCTCTTAGTTGTTTATTTGGGTAAGTGACAAATGGATGTGTCCAAGAAATTTAACACTCTTCACTGTGACATACATTTGAAAATGAGCCTAAATGCACAGTGCTAGTTTCCCAACCTAGAGGTCAGGTACCCCTAAAGGGTCCCAAGAAAAATTAGAGGGATCACCAGATACTTCTACTACACAAAACAGTGTTTCCCACAGGATTTTAAGAGACTATGGTGGGTGGGCCTTGGTGCATGCTCACCCGTTTTAATTTTAAAGTTAAATACATTAATTTGGTGCAAAATTAAGAGGCTATCTAAGAAGAACTTTGTACGCTTGTAAACAATGTTGTGCTCTAATAAACTATTTAATCATAAACCCATTTTAGAGCTATAAATGGTGATGAAACAGCAACACAAGTCAACAAATGTATTTAATTTAGTTTTTCCAGAAACCCTAAATCAAAGAATAGAAAACAGAATAAGTAATTTCCCTAACATTTTATTGTTTTACTTTTAATGGACACATGTAATATGTTTTATACTTTCTGTGAATATAATCCAATTAATCTTATTTCCATCCTGTACAGACGCCTTATTTTGAAAACCGGACGTTGTCACATGTGTGTCCTCGCGCTAAATTCATCCAGTCCGACCTTTTTATATTCAGTCTATGAGTCCGACCCAGTTTGATAAATGTTGTATGTGGTTCTCGTATTGCGCAACATGAAGACTTCACAGCCTCTCTTCAGGTAGGACTCTCACACTGCAACACTTGTCTTTGTGAAGAGAGAAAATCACTGAAGCGGCCTGTCAGATCGTTCTGGGCCGCTTCACTTACCATAAAGGCTTGAATACGTGTGCACTCCAAATTTAGGCGCGGCTAGCTTAATGGCGGCTAGCGTGCGAGCTCACAGCAGCGCCCAAAAAACCCAACTTTAACGTTAGAGGTCTGAAATGTTAATATGAGATGTGTAAAAATATTTTTGGTTCATTTGAAACTATGGCGGAGCAGATTATTATTATTATTATTATTATTAAATTAGAAAACACTGCAAAATAATGTTATATTTTAGATTTCTCTCTTTATTTGGGGTATGAAATACTACATACGTTCACTTCTTCAGACCTCTAAAAACATTTTTAAATTAAACAATCTGCGAATAAAAATCAATCCTTGGTTGAACCGCTCATAATGACGTTCACACTAAAGGCCAAATACAGTGATGATTGGTCACTAACGTTAGTAGACATTGCTTTGATCTAAGAGGTCATGAGAGAAAGAAGGTTGGGAACAGTTGCATGCAAAGAATGCAAAAATTCTTACTTCGCAAGGTGACTTATATCCTATTTCTCTGTGGTAGGGGGACAGTTTCTTTGCTGATGAGGAGAAAACTGCAGACATTTTAGCCACACTGAAGAAACTCAGAGCTTTCCACAAGTGAGATTTGAGAGCCATTCAAGATGAAGTTTGAGCCCACAATATTCTGCCAGCAATTTGTATTTATTGGCTGTACATACCTTTTTGTCTTCATGTTTTGTTAGCTGTCATGACCTCCTGCGGTGGAACCTGTTTGAGCTGTTGTCTCCTCTCCTGTCAGTGGAGAGCAGCCAGGGAGGAGCACCGCTGGAGGTACCAATACTGCCCTGATATTTTAGCTTCTTTAAAATCAAGGTTTTTTGGACTTATTTAAAAGCTCGGGCTCGTTCTCTCTTCATTTCTTTGTCTGAAGATCCTGCTGGAAGTGCTTCAGTGTCTGTGTTACTCCATGCTGTGGTCTCTCAACACAAGTAGTGAAACTCTAACCTCCAGAGTGAGTTACATCTGCTTTACTTTTCCCTCGCTAAGATGATGCTTTTAACGAGTACGAGTTAGGAATAGGACAATAAGAAATTTGAATGAACAGCAGAATTGAAGATGTCCTGTCCATGTTCTTTCTCTTTCTCTCTAAATATAATTAAAACGAATACCATGTAAAACTGTGTCATGTGAGCAAACATTAATCATTTGTTAATGTCTAGAAAAGAGATAATGTTGATGTTTTTACTATAGTTGTAAAAAAAAAAAAAAGTCACTTGTGTGATTGTATAAGCACCTCTATTAATTGCTGACCTAATGTAGTCTATCGGTTAATCAATAAAATAATCAGTAGATTAGGAAAACAATTAGTTGCAGCCCTTTCTTAATGGATAAAGAAAATATTAAATAGACAACAAAATGGGTGACGCAGACGACACACTGTCAAATAAAGAGATGAGGAGATGAGTAATGAACAAGAGGATAATGTGTGTCGATGTGCAAAGTGCACCAACAGAGTTTTTATGGGGGATTGTACTTCGACAGCGGCTCATATTAAGGGCCATTATTTCTGAAGAATATCTGCACAATACTAGCCTCCATGTTCCCCTTTCAAAGCTTGTACATTACATTTACAGATTTACAGGCAGAATGCTGCTCTATTGTCACTTTGCAGTGTGTGTGTGTGTGTGTGTGTGTGTGTGTGTGTTTTAGGATAAAGCTGTAGTCCAGAGACTCCAGCTGCGTCTCTTCTGTGAGAGGGGCCATAACTGTCTCTCCCACTCTGACCACAGTGTGCGGCAGCAGGTAAGACGGGAAGCATACACTGAGGTTTTGATCAATTAATGCCACCGTTTACTCTTCTAGCATTTCTGAAGTCCTCTCATTTTTCCATATTAGGCTTTTCTGGGTGTCTGTGACGTTCTGACGGCTCATTCCTACCAGCTACACGTGTGGGATCCCACCTCGTTTGGTCCACTGCTTTACACACCCAGTCCCAAACTGCAGAGGGCGCTGTGGACGTTTGTATGCATGAATGTCTTTGTTGGAGCAGACTGTGACAGCCAGAGCAGTGGTGAGACCTCAATTTATGTGAATCATTTTTTTGTGCACATATGTTTTACTTTTTGTTCCTTCACTTGGCTTTTTAAACTTCACTTTGCAGAATGATGTTTGTGCAGAGTTTGATTAGAACTAGAAGATTGTTTTCACACTCATCTGCTGAAGGAGGAAGGTTTCTCTGTTGTCACTGTGCTAAATCTCAGTTTAACTCTTGGACATATGTGCAGGATTTTGTTATATCGCATGTCGCTAGGCTACACAAGTGTGATGTGGAAACTTAAAAACCTATATTATAATATATTTGCATATTCATACATTCTGGATATTCTGTAATCCTGCTGACAGACAACCACGGAAAACATAACATCCTAGGCGGTGTTAATTATTCCAAGTATTTTTACATGTCTGGAGGTTATCTTTAAGAATAACATCAACATTTTGTTAAATAATGTTGATACTTTTAAAAAAAATGTTTGTGGCATTTTTGTCTTTATTTGACCCAAAGGGTCACAAGATAAATCGGAGGGACTGTGAAATTATTGGAGGAGGAAAGTTCTACACAGATGTGGATCAGTATTTTAAACTTTATTTTCACTTCATTTGTGAGGCAATTGATAATTTGACCTCTTTGTGTGTGAGAAAAGTTGTTTAAATGAGGCTATGTGAGAAGTTTAGAGGGGAAATGTCTCTTTGGTGGAGTAGCTAACAACTCAAAGACATATAAAACGTGACATGGGGCTCCAAGATATTGCTTTGTGTAAAGGGCCACAAAAGGCCGAAATCTCAATCTTAAAAGTAGCTAGTTACTCCAGCTGTTAAATGTATCGGCATAAAAAGTTCAGTATTTTCCTCTGACATGCAGTGTAGAAGTATAAAGTAGCAGAAAGTGAAAATACTCAAGTACCTAAAAATTGTACGTCAGTAAACTACTTGAATAAATGTACTTAATTACTTTCCACCACTGCACTCTCACACAGCTCTCGTAGTGGTGTGTTTGACATCCATGTACCCAGGCAGTGTGTGGGACACCCAGGAGTAAACACATTGCAGTCCTACACAGCAGATGGCACTCTCACTCTGTCGCAGCGCAGCATCTTTTCTCGGGCCTCTCGGTGCTCTGAGAGAGGCAATGATTCAGTGCAGCAGCTCCCCGTGGTAAAAACATGCAGATGTTAAATGCATGGCCACACATGGCTTAATAACTCACTGCAGAGCTGCTCGCTGACTGTAAATGGGGTCTGATTTCCAACCTGACCTGACAGTTGACCCTCAATTACAAAGGAAGCCCTGTTAATATCCTCAGACTGAAAGTGGCTTGACTAATTTGTATGAAAGGATGTTAAGACTTTGTTATGCAAAGAGATGCCGCTTGTAAATTGATGACGGCAGTATGTTCTCGTCTGTTCTGAAACGGGCAAAACAAGATTGACATGTTTGAAATACACTCTCTTTGTAAAGTCCTGCAGGTAAAGTTATTAATTAATTCATGACTGACTGTAACTAAAATATTTCATTATCTTTACAATAGCTTCTACTCTCAGAGCCATATTGCATCCAAATATGGGATAGTCCAGAGACGTCAATAGCTGCCCTGGTGGGAATCTCTTAAATGTTCAACCACATACAATACAGGATTATTGGTTTTTGAACATGTAATGAAAAGCTATTGTTTTATTGGATATGCCTGGTAATGGTTTTGTTATATAGACAGTGTTTTCTATTAGCTGCTGGATCAGAGATCACTCGGAGGGCAAAGGCACTGAGTTAAATCATAAAATCAGGGCAATCTCTTTCCGTGAGAAAATTCCATTAACTCTGGCTCACCTCGGAGCCTATTTTATTAGCCTTGTGAAAGATTGAAGCCACATGGTGTCACAACCATAACTCTAGTCTTATGTTATCTTTGATTTCCACCTGCTAAAGCCATTGTTCTGAAACTAAGTAAAGCACTCTTTCCCGCCTCTGCTTTGTTCTTTTCTTTCTGTTATATGATTTCTCATGATTAATCACTCTTCTTACTTCACCCCCTTTCCCTTCTCTCGTTCTCGACCACTTCACATCGCACAACCCCACGCTTCAACTCCATCTGGCTCCCTCAGTCAGTGAAAACTCTGAAGTGGAGAGGCTGGAGGACCTGCACAAACGTAGAAACCTGCTCGCTGCCTACTGCAAGCTGATAGTACATGGGGTGCTGGAGATGAGCATGGCAGCTGAGGTCTTCATGTACTACATGAAGGTAAAGGTTAACTCCTTTAAAGGAATAGTTTGACATTTTGGGGACTATGCTTATTAGCTTTCCTGCCAAAAGTTAAATGAGAAGATTGATCATGACTCTAATGACTGTATGGTAAATATGAAGCTATAGCCAGCAGCTGGTTAGCTTAGCTTAGCACAAAGACTGGAAACAGAGGAAATGGCTAGCCTGGCTCTGTCCAAAGGTGACAAAATCAGCCTACCAGCACCTGTAAAGCTGTGTTGCGTCATTTGCCCGAATGTGAGTGTTGGACACAAACAGCCAATAAACGGACTGTAGAGATAGTAGCTGTGAGCTATCTAGCAATGTGTGTGGGAGTGTCCAAATGCCTCTTTCTATTGACTGTCTATGCATTCATGCTGCCTCTCAAAATTACCTTGTGTTCTTTATGAACACACAATAAAGCTCATTGATTAACGTGCTGTGTCTCATTTGTTTAATACACTCAAAAGCTAAAATGTAAAGTATAGGCTGTGTTTGTATGAGGAGCAGTAGGAGTGCTGGACTAGTTATGGGTCAAGGGAAGATTCCAGGAAGTCACTGCGCCCGACAAAGAAATAGGCCGTCATAAAACTGGAACTTGTACAGTTTTGTATGGATTAAATAAAACGTATTCATTAGTGAGCTTTAGAGGAGCTGGTAGAATTTCGTTACCTTTGGACAGAGCCAGGCTAGCTGTTTACACCCTTTTCTAGTCATTAATGCTAAGCTAAGCTACCCGACTGCAGCTTCATATTTGATGAACATACATGAGAGTGGCGTCAGTCTCTTCCAATTCTCTGCAAGAAAGTAAATGAGCGTATTTTGTATTCCTTTAATGCTAGTATGTACTACATACTACCCATATTATTTCTCCCCCTTTGTCCCCAGTACTATAACAACTTTGGAGACATCATCAAGGAGACCATGTACAGGACCAGGCAGATAGATAAGATAGAGAGTGCTCGTACACTGGTGCTCTGTTTGCAGCAGGTATAGTTGCTCCATACATATCTTAAAAACTGGCATCTGCGAGCTGCATGATGCTGATGTGTTTTTCTCCACTTTCCTCAGCTTTTTGTTCGTCTCAAGCGAGAGCAGGAGAGCGGTGGTAGGGCTCAGCCAGGAGTCCAGACCTTCACCAGCATCAAAGAGTTGGCCAGGCGGTTCGCCCTCACCTTCGGGGACCTCGTCAAGTTTCGTGAATGCGTCGTCATGATCCACAGGTCAGCGCGGGCTCTTGTTTCTCATTACTTGGGAGTCGTTTTTTGTGGGTTTTTGTACCTAAAGTCTGCGTGTGTGTTGTGTTTTAAAATGTGCAGAAATGGCATAGAGTTTGTGTTCCAAGAGTTTAGTCAGACCCCAGAAACACCTACTCCATTGTACCTCTCCTACCTGACCATCCTCAGTGAGTTCTCCAGTAAACTGCTCAAACCAGACAAGAAAACAGTGTAAGTGGTGCACACAGTGTACAAGGTTACAAACAGGCTTTTAAATGTCCTCACCTTGAAACAAAGTGTTCTTGTACGTGCAGGTTCTCATACCTGCAAAAGCACACTGTAGAGCACATAATTGACCTCAGGCAGGAGTGCTGGCAGCCGCTTATCTACTATCGTGCTTCCCTCTTGGCTGTTGCTGAAGGAGAGGACGCCGTGTCCTATGTTAGCTCTGACAGGAAGCCCTACCTGCCCAATCGCTTGCCTTTCTCCAAACAAAAACTGGATGGTATAACACTAAACACCAAAATCAAGCACATACCTTTCATTTCCTTATTGTCACCAAGCACAGGCTGCATCGCGTGTTCTCTTTTTCAGGAAGCAAGCCCCCTTGCCTGTTCAGCCCCACTGACTCCAAAGTTGGTAAAGTTCACAGGTCCAGCTTCAGTCCAAGGTGAGGCTCAGGAATCCTTTCTCACGTTCAGATTCATATTCATTTTAAAAGACAGATATACAGCAAATCTTCACCTCGTCCATATTAAAAACACACCTCAACTCCTCAGCCAACAGGAAAAAACAAATGATGTGGATCCTTTTGCTGTCCCTGTGGAACATCCTGTAACAAGATTGAACTTCGAGGGATCTGTCCTCAGCACGGGCAACGAGGCGGATGATGACACTGTGGACGTTGAACTTTAAACGTGAGGGAGCTGTGGAGAATTGGTGCTTCTGTCCAGACTCCACGACCTCACTGGCCATCAAACTTTCCTTTTTTTTGTCTTTCTCTGTTCTGATGTGCAGACATCCCAGCGTCCAGGTGTGTTGAAAATGCAGCATACTATGTTTAATATGAGGACATAGTTTTAAAGAATAAGTTAGTGATATTCAAGATTTTTCTTACTGTCAATAAATCCTATGGAAAGACTAAAACCCAACAAGAATTTGTCCAACTAGTTACCCTTTTACCTGTGTATCCAAGGCCTTGTTACGTCCCGGTGGCATCCTCACCAAATGTGTATTAATTTGCAGCTGAAAACCCCAACCAGCTGTTTTATTAAATTACTGACTTATTAAAAAACATTATATATTTGGGATCAGGAAATAAAGATTTAACTTTTTCAGTAGAAACCAACAGGCTTGGGGCCACATACAGGGCATGGAAGTATTGGAATGGAAGGAGATGTCTTTTCATGTGATTTGTTAACAGTGAGAAAGAAAGAATAACACAATCTTATTCTTCAAATATTATCAGACTAACGTCAAGAGTATTTTATGCAGACCACTTTTATTTGAGGGCCAAGTGTGAGGTCCAAAATTTGTCTAATTATGTCACTACATTAAGAATTCTGCTTTATTGTCCTGCCTATTATTGCTCCTTATAGGAAATGGTTAGGTTAGAGTACATACTATTATTGTAAAATAAGCTAAATAAAAACAGTGGTACAAAGGTGTAGTATTGCTGAACGTTTTCATTAATACCTTTACACCATGTTCCACTTAAATCCCATGAAGACATTTTACAAGAGGGATATTTCAAAGTGTTTCATTACCTTTCAACATTTGTATTTATGTTTGCGTACAGCATAATCCCCAACACAGTGCTTTTTACATTCTGGAAATATGATTGTTTCTGTGGTATTTAGCTAACATCTATAGTGTTAAAAATCTAACAGTGAATATATGATACTAGATAGATCAAATTAAATTGCACAATCCATTCTCTTTACTCTTCCAAGGCTTTATTAATTTAAAGAAAAGCAAAACATTTTTAAAATTGGTTCCTTTTGTTCTGTCAAAGCACATTCAAATTAAGTACTTTATAACATAGAAAATAACACATTCTAAAACACGTTCCCCAATCATTTACAACACAGCAAGCACAGAATAAATATTTACAGATATTTATAAATTCATCTCTAATAATTTATAACCCTAACTCACACATACAGTAAATCTATGTCATAATGAATACAGGTCTGTACAATATACAGTGTGTGTGTGTGTGTGTGTGTGTGTGTGTGTGTGTGTGTGTGTGTGTGTGTGTGTGTGTACACAGCAGGCTCAATGGTGGCTGATTTGGCATTTACGGTAACTTCTTATTTCAACAAACATAAATTAATGAATTTACAGTCGTATAGAAAACCTTCTGTTATGATCACTGGAATGTAACATTAGCCAATGACTTCAGATGATAAGTAGTTCAAAACCTGAATCTAATCAACGTAGTTTCTGTCCAACAAATCCAGGGAGCTCCAGTGTGTAATGAATGGGATTTAGCTCATGTGACTACACAGTACTGATGTTAAGATGAAATAACAGTTGCCCCAAACATTATTTGTACAAAGCATTACATGCAAATGGATGTGTTATCATGTGGGAATGGAGCAAAGGTCTAAATTTGTTGCCTGTGACATCATGAAGTCAGTTGTAATGACTTCTTTAAGTGCGGCTGGTGAAAATATTAAAACATCTAGTATAGTAGTAATGTGAAGAACCTCCTTCTACTCAGACTGCTTCACATTTCCTGGTCAAACATGTGATACTGTGTCAATTCCTCCAACACATCTGAACCCACCCGTGCTCTGACAGTGTCCTCTGGTTTTGTTTTCACTCCCTGTTTATTGACGTGTTTCCTGTTACGCGAGACGGGTACTTGGCCTGAACCTGTAAATCTCTGGCTTGATGCGATTCATCCACTAACACTGCTGGTTGCGCTCTGTGTTAGCCATGGTGCTCAGCATGCTTGTGAGAAAACGCTACAGGGCCGAGGGTCATTCAAAGTCATCTTCATATTCATATTCATCCAGGTCCAGGTTGCAGTGTGGACTGGGGATCTCAAAGAAGTGTCTCTTTGTTAGACCCAGGTCACTGGAGATGTGCTGCCCTATAGGGCTCAAAGGATTATCATACCTAAACACACACATGGAGAAAAGATCAGTAATATATCACTCAGAGAGAGAGCTTGCTTTTCAATATACTCAAATATGTGTGTCCAACACAGCCAACAGTACTACTTACTCTAAATGTGCTACATGATACCCATGTTAAAGAAATTGTTTGACATTTGGATAATTTATTTTCCTTCTTTCTTGCTGAGAAGATCAATACAACTCTAATGTTTGTATGGTAAATATGAAGGTACCACAAGAAGCCGTTTAGCGTAGTTTCGCACAAAGACTGGAAACAGGTAAAACTGCTAGCATGGTTTTGTCAAAAGGTTACACAATATAAGCCTACCAGCACCTCTAAAACGCACTGAATAAGATGTTATATATGAATGTGTTTGTTTAATCTGTACAAAAACCAAAGTGTAAAAACAAGTCTCTGCAAGTCTACCAACAAGACTCCAGAAAGTTACTGTCCCTGGCCAAGAAATAGTCTGGCAGATAGCCCCTGTAAAACCACGTCATGTTTACATTAACATTTTTTTTTTTTTTTTTTTACATTTTAAACAAACAAGATATAACGTATTTACATTGAACATGTACAGGTATGACAGTGGTGTCGATTTTTTTTCATCTAACTCTTGGCAAGAAAGTCAAAAGGCAGATTTCCCAAAATGTCGAACTATTTCTCTAAACAGACAGATTTTCAACAAACCAGTGTGACTGGAAAGGACAAAGGAGCAAAACATAAAGGCATGGAGAGAGAGTGCAGGAAGGATAAAAACAGAAATGGTCTGGTACAAAAACAGACTCCCAGCTCTAACACATGACATATACATGATACTGTGCTGTCTGACAAAACAACTATCTGCTGTCAACAGTGTGCTCAGACTGCCGGGGTGAGAGTAGAAGTTAGGAGTGGGTTCAGACCTAGACTTGCTTAGAGAGAAGGAGGAATAGTAGGAGAAGGAGAACACTTAGACCCTGCTAGTACCCTGAGTGTCTTACCTGCTCTGGTTAGCAGCCTGCTTTTAGAAGTCGGTGGTGTTCCTAAAACCGCCACACAACATACCTGTCAATAGCCTCATCTACCCCTGACTCACTCTCACAGGGGCTCTGCTGCTGGACATAATGGCCAGTCTTAGCAATGGGACATCAAGCTTGGTCAATATGCTATACTACATTGTCCAGTTAGGCAGAAAATTGTTTGCAATGTTCTTTTTGAGTACTGAACTTTGTACTAAACCATCACTGTCTGACTGCACAATAGACTCCATACAATATTGTTAATACAGAATTCATATTCATGATAAATATTTGTAATTATAATAGCTAATACAATAATCAGGGCCCATATTTATCAAACTTTTACACTTGCTGTATAGCAAAAACTTAGGAGTAAAAAAGTTATTCGCTGCTACTAACTGCCAAGTGTCGGAATAACCTTTAAAAGCTTTAAGTGAAAACTTTAAGTGATCAAATGTTTAATCATATGTATGCTTCAAGCAGGAAGAGTCAATCAGAGACAAGGATTTACCCTACATCTGCCATGCTGTTCATTCTTTCGAAAAGACCATACATTTTACACAGTGATTATTCTGGAAAAACACATGTAATTGTATTATTCATAAAAGTAAATTTTATTTGTGTGAATCCCTTTTTATCTCCACTGGCAATTACCATGAGAAATTAACAATCTTAATATATTTATAGAATTCAAATGGAGATGAAATTATAAGAAATTGGCCGAAATTGATAAAAAAAGAAAACTAAACTGGAGCAGGAAAGAAATTCTGCAGCTGGAAAACAAGGTACAATAGAAAGTTCCATTACTACAGCCATCAAGCTCACTTAAATTTAAGAGCAATTTTAAGTTCTAAGAAATGTAATAACTGTTATAGCTTTTTTAAGATTATGGGTAAGAGTCAAAGTGAAAGATTTTTATTTCACTCAAGTCTGAAGTTCATACTTTTAGCAGTATGATAAATTCAGGCCTCATTACAGAAACATCCTAAGTCTGAAATCCCATTTTATCTCAGTTTAGGATGACATTTAGGATTTTTGGTATTACACAAACATGTTTCCTAACTGCTAACTTAAGAAAAAAAATCCTATCCTTCCTCTTAGGATAGGATTTTAGCTATTAAAGAACCGTCCTGAACTGATGAAATGCCTAAATTAGGAATAATAAATTAAGATTATGTAGAGCCTGTCCTAAATTCAAAATAACTGCCAAAATGGCAGCAAGGTCTTTATGGCAATTACATTACATTGAAGATGGGGAACAACATGAACACCAAAATATTAAGACTGAAAGGCTACTTCAAACAGTATGACGATTCTTTAAATTTCCCTGATCATGTATTTTTCAATTTTATTTATATATAGCGCCAAATCACAACAACAGTTATCTCACAGCACTTTTCATAAAAGAGCAGGTCTAGACCGTACTCTGTGATGTTATTTACAGAAGCCCAACAATTTCCCGGGAATTATATATTTATGGGTATATATCGACTGCTAAAATGATTCATTTTGAATTTGATCGACGTCTTGTCCATTAGAACAAGTTAGCTAGCCAGTGACAAGTTAAGTGAGCGAGCCGTCATGGATAGAAGCAACCTCGTGTATAATCTAAACACAGATACAGGCATGACAGGACGAGTGCCGATTCAAGAATCGAATTTACAGCTCTAGTTAGGATTTCTTAAGTTAAGGTTTGAGATAGGATAGGACACAACGATGAATTAAGGAAGTACTTTTGTAATAGAAAGATAGTATTTGAAACTTTAGTTAAGACAGGTGGCTTGTTTCTGTAATAAGGCCCCAGAATGGTAACTTCAGCCTTATTGAACAGTCCCACAGGTCAAATCAGACTTACACTTCGTTGCACGGATCGTTGGCAGCCTCCTCAGCCACTAGAATGTCGTACTCTTCTGCAGCATATTTCTCCCAGTCTGATACCTCCTGGCCGTCTGTCTCCACCTCCTTAAAAACACGACAGGTTTCATGATACACTTGACCTCTGACAGGAAAACAAGTCCTGATACTATCTCACATCTGGTGACATCCAATCAGAGTTGAACCTTACCCTTATAACAGAGAATGGGTCCCTCTGCTCGTGGTCCAGGTATTTCTCTATGTTGAAAAAAGTGTCGAAGAAGATGTGGGACAACTTGCACCTTTTAAGGTCCCGCAGAGTGATCTTACCTGGATGGGATAAAATATGCACTTTTCACACACAAACTTACCTAGTGACAGATGATTTATGGCATGGGTATTATTAAAGTATTTAAGAGGTCTCACTTCAAGGTTTTCAGCATGACTTTGCCGTCAAATCTAGCTTTCAAAATTGGCCTGAGACTTGGCGGACTCAGTAAATGTCAGTCACTCTCCCTCATTTTCTAGATGTAGGGTTTAAGGATGTGGCTTTTTTCCTACTGATCAAACAAAAAACTGTCTGGGCCACAGTATATTAAACTTGTGCAACTATGTTTTTCTTTTTTTATTCAAAGAATCTTTCAATACTTTTTTCACCAATTAACTGAATCATCCTTGTGTCTGAGCCCCATGTGAAGTCTTCAAATTGTTTTGGTTAAAAAACAAAACATATTCAATTTATAAAGATGTGAAAACAGAACATTTTCAGATTTGATAATCTATTACCAGCAAATGTTTGGATTTTTATCAGATCAATGATTTAAAATGATTAATTGCATAATGAAAAAAAGTCATCAACCTCATCTGTTTCAAACCTGTGTCAAATAAACTGAAAGGCTGATTTTAAACATCACACGGATGTTGCCAGCCTAACCTTCTCATGTGACTGCTTATAAAGCTCAGGGGTACTGACACCAAAAGCCCAATCACCTTTAATTTTAAGCCTTCAAATGAAACTTCCAGAAAAGGAGCCATGGCTGCTGTTTAGATGCTGCTGCTTAGCTGAAAGTTTAAGATGTTTTACCTTACAATAAGACATACAGTAAATGAGCTCTCAAAGTATAAAATCTTAAAATTAACTTTAAACCCAACAGATAACTTATTATGCGCTGTCTGAAATGGATCATACTTTCTGCTTTTGAATGAGCAGAAAAAAGATTTGACGTTCTGTGTGTTGTTTATAAAAATCAGACTCATCTGATCAGCATATTATGTCACGTTCCTTGCCATCAAATGTATGCCTGTTGCCTGTACCGCAGACCTCAAAACTCCAAAAGAATGTGGCATTTAATGTAAAATTTTAACAGACCTTTTTAAATCTGTTAACATTGTAAAAGTTGTGTTGATGGGAGGAGGCACAGCTGCCTCAAAGACAGTCAGGTTGTTACATCTCATTACGTTATATCACAACTCCACTAGTACAGCATACCACCAGGTCAACTAACAGTCACATTCTTGCTGTGGCTAGCAATACTAAATATGCATACCCTCACCATGGACTACTGTCTTCTAAATGGCATAGTGGAAAAGCTAAGTGCTGGAGGGAATTTAATGGTGTAGATGACACTAACAGCTGGCTGCAGGCAGTCCAGATCAGGCATTCAGTCTCTCATCTATAACGGTTCTCTCAGCTAATGATCAATGACCCGGCCTGAAAATGTGTATGTGTGTTAAAAAAATGTAACCTATTAAGACTCTCTGGTGTGTGAACTCTTGAGAGTATTCATGTAAAACAGGTCTGACCTTCGACCTCAGGCTTGACAAGATCCAGCATTTGACAGAGGCAGTCCTCGAAGGGAAGGGGCTCAATAGCCATGGCCTCCAGCTTCTGGCACTGCTCCTCATAGAAGTACTCCAGCTCGTACATGCTGAGCACGCCATCCCCATCCATGTCCATACAGCGGAACCAGTACTCTATACTGCACACAGATAATGGGAAAGATCAGCGAGCAGAAGTGCATGTGAGAAAAGACACAAAGGCTGTAAAGAAACAGAAGATGCAATCAGTGCGGCTTTGAGTCCAGCTACCTGGTGTCAGTCTTCTTGTCCTCCTCAGAGATGAGGAACCAGACAAAATCAGCATAACTCAGACGCCCTTCCTTATACACCCGTCTGTCTCTGATGGAATAAACCACACAATTGAAACCAGAGGTGAAATAAAACCATAAAATGCATCTTTTCTAAAACATTGTTCAATAGAATTATTTACTACTTATGATAAGCATCCTTTAAACTCTATTACATTTTTACTCACCTTGTTACTGTTCCTGAGAATATTCTCTCAATCATCTTATGGGAGAGTGCTGGAAAAAATATAGGAAAAAGATTACTTACAATCCAGACACAAAAAGTTCTCTCTTATACAAAAGCTCTCACTTAATGTACAGCTTTTTCACAACACATGTAATCCATTCTCGCAGACTGTAAATCCGGACTTGCTAGGGAAGCTCTTTTTTATCTTGGCAATGCTATAAATCCTCTGGTCATCATTTTGACCATATAGTAGTAGAAATTGTTCCAGACATGGCGTCATTGGAGCAGAGTATATACGCTGCTCTCCAATTGATCTTGTGTCTCATTTCCCCTGTCTCACTCATAGTACATCAACCAAGAACATGTGGCGTTGAGTGTGTGGGGTAGACGTGTCAAAGACATGTCCCCCCCCCCCAGTATGTGTTTGTGTGTGAGCACTAGACCTGGACCTCATAAAATTTACAAATGTGTTTTAGTGTTACGTGTAGTTTCAGCCTACTGACTGTGCCAACAAATCTGAATGTCATTATAAGATATGCATTTTATCCAAATACAACAAATTCTGCAACATATTTCAAAATGAGTCCATTCTAGTGTAGTTGGCTTCCGCACCTTGGTCACTGTGCTGTGCCAGATCCTTCTGGTCTATGTAGAGGTCATGGTCAGTGTCCAGCTCCCAGAACTTGCAGTAGATAACATAGAAATGTTCATAGGAGAAGAACTCTGTCAACTGGTTCACGTCCTCTTCCTGCTCCAGCAACGCCACATTCTAGGACAGAAAAAAAAAAAGTTTTTTTTATGTACTATTTAACAAAACACTTTTAATATTATAAATTGTAAACTTCTATTATAGTTTACAGACCAACTTCCTTGTTCACCTTAGACCTACTACACTTGGTGGAGTTGTACGTGCAAACAGTGTTTCAGTGCAATGGGGAGTTATAATATTTTAGGTGTCCTCTCTCTTAGTTTTACCTCCAAATAAAGTGGTTTAGATAATGTGAGTAAACTGTTTACAACCTGCGTCATTATCTGACAACACATGTGTTTTGTCCAGTTGGAGATGAACGTTGTCGCATTCCCAGATTCCAGCAATTACATTGGCGAGAATGTTACCAAAACAGATAGAAATGATCGGTCAAATGATTAAAAAATAAGACCTGAATTGATATGAAATGGAATTTTCTTCCAATAAGTCATTTCTTATTAACACAGGTTTCTCTTTTGGAAAAAAGAAAGCAAACTGATTATTGTAAAATAAATAAATTAATAATAATTAAATGTTAGTATTTATATTAGGTTCAGCATTAAGGCATTAAGGTTTCTATTAAAACCTGCGACTGTGCAACTGAAAATAAAGACTGAAATTTTAATGACTTTCAAATTCCAGTGTATTTAAAACATAAGATGTTTTTAGATGTTTAAAGGACCAGCAGGAACATATAGTAACAGAAAATAGATGAATTTGAGACACTTACCTGAAGAAAGTTACTTTTTCTGAGCTCAGAAGTTGTTATTTTTCCAGTCCATGACCGATTCACATTGTAGAATATCCTCTGAATCACCTGAAAAACAGTTGGCAGCGTTGTCATGTCTAACTAAATGAATTAATGCGGCGCTATTTAATGTGTCACTACTTTCAGTTTTGCAATAGTAATGTGCTACTAGTTGTGTTAGGGTAGTATACCGTGGTGATGTATCGTGAGTGGAAGTCCGGTGCCTCCTTTAGAAAGGCCAGGCCTGCGTGTGTGTTCACCACATCCTGAAAACATAAAGTAAAGTCAGCTCATTTTGTCTTTGCCTCATTTCCATAAAAAACCACACAAAACTAACAAACACAAATGCAAAAGAACAACTCAAAGATTTCAATACACATGTTCAGTTAAATTCTGCAGTTACTCTGAGAGGTGAGTTTAATGGCAAACCACACGTCTTTCTTTTTTGGTAGACAAAGCACATGACATTCAGAGTAGGCATATAAATGCATACTTATTCAAACATCAGAAGTTGTCAGTTTCTATCTACATCACTGTCATGCCATATGCTTTATAAATTCTGAAATGTAAAGAAAAGGCTCCAGGCCTTGTTGGGAGAGGCCATCAATTTTAAATGTTTCTTTGAAGTCAGAAAAAACTGGGTCAACCGGTTTTGGGATGAGCTTAAGCTTTTCTGATTTGACAGCAAAGTTGCGAGAAGGCCAGAGAAAAAACGTCTGCTAGTGACTGCTCTTAACCTTCTCTCCTTCCACATGCCATAAAGTCACAGGGGGCGTGCTGTACTCCAAATGAACTCTATATATTCTATATTTTTGCCAAGAAGCTTGCCCATGTCTTTTTTTTTTATTCAAACCCCTTCCCTTCTGCTGGGGGAAAAAAAATTGTTGACATAAATGCGAAGGCGGCAATGAAATTAAAAGGCCTTATTTCAGGGCAGCCGTCGCGCCTCTTTGACTCTTACTGTGAGAAATTAAATCATAGAGAAACACATAAATCACAGGGCACAGGAAACAGGCGGGGACAGTCAAATCTACTCCACTGCAATCCGCCTTTCATTCATCAAAACAGTCAAAGTCAATTTGCTGAGCGGAACCATACAAATTAAACTGTGTGTGCCACAAGGCATCTCTGCTCGTATGCTAACGGGTGTTCACTACAGCCCTGCCGCTCCTGCCAGCATGAAAATGAATCAGGTGTAGGGCGGGGCTAGTGTGGCGCACCAACAGCTTGTCAGGGGAAAATGAGAATACAAACTGCCAGCACAGCAGGTCCACATGGTAAGACTAACCAAACAGTCAATTAGACTATTCTTATGAAACAATTTGATAAATCGATCAATGTTTTCTAGGATTATTTTGGTGCTATGTGTGTATGATACCCAAATCCATCTCCATCCTCCCTGGTGAATTTCTACTCAGCTTGAGTCTGCTCCAGTGGAACCTCCCTTAAGTACACCCACCTCCACTACATTTTCAGCTTATAGTAACGTCCCTGAATTAGTCCTCCGCCACATGAAAAAGCACTGCGTCAGCAAGCCAGTCCAAAAATTAACTCCAGTTCACACTGCCCAAGCCAATGCAATTTTGCCATCCCACATTGCCAAGCACAGCCCTCTCCCTGGGTGTGCTGCAGCCAGTACCTGCAGGAATGGAATAAAGTCGTCTTGTTCCAGGTAATTACAGCCAGGCTTGGCCAAGAGGTGCACAAATTTAGAAGCGTCATCGTGACAGGTCTGCAGAGTTCTGGAGAAGAAAAGAGAGAACAGATGGTTGCAAGGTTACTCCCCATTTCACTCCTTATGTTCTTGCTATCCTTTTTATCATTCTTTCAAGAGCATAAGTTTGAAATTGTTCCCCTCAAAGGTATAATACATTCTGAAATTAGGATTCTGAATCGCTGCCTGGTGATTACGAGCATTGAGTGTTATGGTAGCAACGGGGAAATAATGCAAGCGTCTGTTGTGGCCTCTCATCTTAGAATGGCTCAGTCATGAGCTCAAGTCAAAGGCCAGATCTGTCCAGTTCTCTGGAGGCTCAAGCATTAATACAAGAGCATGCCTATTGCATACAACAGCACACAGCTAAGCGCCAGCCACCATTACAAAAGCCCTATGGTATTCTATTCAATTTCACGCATAAAGTCCCTGAACGGATGTTTTCGTTCAACCACTGTATATGCCAGCAACTATTCCCTTGTGATCAATAATTTTTGTTTACAAAAGAAAAAGGAAAATGCCATGACAGCAGAGCAATCTTAACAAGTGGTCATCATTGTTCAGAGGACATTGTATGAGTCATTAAGCTGCGAGTATACCATTGGTCCAGTGAGAATAAGGACCAATTGTCTTACTTTCTCCACATAGCCACAAACTTGTGAACAGACACGAAGCCGGTCCTGTCGCCTCCAGCCGAGCAGAACAATGGCATTTTCCAGTAGAGGGGACACTCACAGGCCTAGGGAGACAAGGAAGCAGGAGAGATGGGGCAGTGTGTGATGGGATGGGAAACATTTTAAATAAGCTCTGAAACTTCCAAGATACACGTGATCTTTAGTACAGAAAGGAACAACACAATAACACACGACACTGTTAATGACACATGAAAAGTAGCGCAGTGTTGCATCACAAAAGGTACAATGTGTAATTCCTGGTCACATGCTCCAAACAAATAGGAGGCATTTCATATCCTCCTCCCCCTCAGCCAGGCTACTCTTTAAGTCATTCTGCTCCCCTGCTCTTTTCTAATCATATGTATAATTACAGCTTATAATCTGATCTTTATAATACCCTATAATATGTGTAATAAGTAGCGGTGTGACAAGATGTCGTTCCACGAGATTAAAATGTGACGAGATTTTTCATCAGGTTAAAAACTGTCTTGTGAGACTCACACAGTGAAAAACAAATCTATAACTGATAACGACGACTCACAGAGCAAATCAACTCGGCCCAGCTGATGCGACACCGGTGTACGCTGTGATAACAATCAAGTGAACCCGCTCTCGCGCTGGGAGTTGCAGCCAGAGTGGTAAAGTATCTGGTATTTTTTGCAATATAAACATCTAAAAACTGAGGCGCAAACTTGCTCTGTTTGGGACTGTGAGCTGCACTTTATCAGAGGTGCCGAAGTTAACATTTGTGAGAATGTGTTGATTTCTGCCTCATCAGAAGTGTTTTCAGTTAGTTTTCTTTTCCAGAATGTCTGAAGGGTCTACGTTCCTACGTTCAATTATAGTCTTAATTATAGTTCAATTATAGTCTTGTAATTTTGAATTTACAGAGAGTTTTGAACATGAGCAGAAAACATGCTGAACCAGAGGGGCTATTAAAGTCCAAGAGTTTATAACTGAATTAAAATGAATTTATATAATTCGTTTATCATTGAGGTGAAAAGGTGCCACATGCACCTTGAAAGAGGTTACTACCCCAAACAAAACACAAAAGAGGAGGGAAGACTAAATCATGCCTGCATGTGTGTTGACTCAGCAGGGATGATATTACATGAGAAAAGTTGATCTACAGGAGAAAACATATCTGAAAGTGAGAATGCCTGACAGCCTTAGTGTATTATATTCTGTTATAGTTTTAGATTTTGCATTGTCACCTGCCACCTGAATTGTGTGTTTGCCTTTACATAAATAAAACATTTCTACCATAAATTGGTGTAGAAAATAATGTTTAAAATCTCGTTTTGTCTCGATCTTGTGGGCTCAGTTTCTCATCACACCCCTAGTAATAAGTATAAAATTTAAAAACACAATGGTTATAGTGGATGGTAAGACTTTGATATTTCATCATGAGGAGGGGGAAGAATCAGGGGAACTGAAACTCCAGGAGAATGGCGGTGAGAGAGGTCAGAGAAATCAAGGATTGGCAAACATGGGACGTATATTTCATGATTTATCAGAATCAGATCATTTATGTCATAAATTATATATAATTTGTATGGTTTAATAAATTATCAGTGTGTTTTCTTGCCAGTTTTGCTTGCGGTTGTACCAACACAGCTCTGTCTGAACAGCCCAATTGGTTAACATGAGTGCCAAAAAGAAGCGGGCAGCGCTTCAGGGCGCTCCCGCCTCCGGTATGTCCCCAGACAACAGCAATTGGACACCCAGTCTTCCCAGAGTTCAAATGGTGGCACAGAGACAAAAAAAGGTAGCAGAGGAACGAGCGGTCAAGGGAGAGCAGCTTGTGCAGAAGCATTGATTGACAAGCCCTTGGGGCACTACTTCTTTGTCCTCTCATGTTGGACTGAGAGCAGACTGGACGCTACAGTGATCGCAGAGGCACAAGTGGTTTTCTAACACAGGAGTGGCTGGGGCTAGCTGGTTAGCTTGCTAACTTCAGTAGATATATCTGCAACACAATACATCTTCTTCTTCATATTCTATTGATCATGTTTCTTTTTTTAATGTTTTAAACAAAACATCTGGCCATCTCTTACACATTGTACCTTTAAAAGACTTCCCTGAGGAAACCTAGCAGCCATTTCTCTCGTCACTTGGGTTCCCCCCCAGGACATTGCTCACATTTCTCAGGGAGAGAGATAATATTTTCAGAGCGTTTTAAAATCTGCAAACATTCGTAAAGTCAGTAACTAAATGGCACTAATGAAAATAATTTGCTGGGTGGCAGCTGAACCTCCATGCTACAAATCACATTCTCACCTTGGCAACCTGCCCCATGTCCTCAATGGTGGCCCTTTCATTTGGGAATTGGGAAAATATTTTCTCAATTTTGGAAATGAGGCTGTCGATGTTGAGGTTGGCTTGCGGCCGTCCCAGTGGGAAGTAAAACTTTGGAATGCTTTCACTCAACGCTGTGGTGACGGGCTCCTGCGTCCTCACCTGAGCCTGAGATAAACACAGAAATAAACTGTTAGCTACTAATGCTAGCAAAAGCTAACACCTCACACCTCACACATTCCAGCATGTGCTAATGCCTTCACACAAATTCTTTTTATATAATACACACAAGCATTTGAACATACATAAATAAATTAACCATCTAAGTTAAGTCAACTAATTGGTGTAAAGGCTTTTTTGTTTTGGTATCTTAATGGGAAATGAGTAGTAGTCATTACTTGAAAATAACTGTAAACAAAATGGTAGCTCTAAACAACATGAGATATGGAAACACCAGACAACCACAAAAGTATTTAAAAACATTTTTAAAAGTCATTTTAAAGGAGACCGATATTTTCAATAGTCAGTTCAAGAAAACACAGAACGCTTAGATTTCATTCATAAATCAAACTCTTAGTGTTATGATCCATGTTAATATATGTGTAAATGATGTGCTTAACAAATACTGACTGGACCTTTAATTAGTAAAAGATTTGAACACATCCGTCTTATTGACTGCATTTTTCTGGAGAGGGACAATACTATCAAAAATATCAATAAATTGTACGTGTTACAAATAACATCAGTGATGGATGAATTGTGTGTGTTACAGTAGGGGTTTAGGGTCTGTTAGCTTTAAGTCATTAATGGACACAAGGCTTAGCTCGAGTAAAATCTCTACTCTCTGTACCTGACCAACTCATTCCAAAGTGCCACACCTGTCATTTATACAGAAACCTTCCTGTATGTCAGAGGTTGAGCATCTGTGTCTGTGTCCTTTTAACTACTTTTGCCTATGACCCAAAATAATAGCTACATGTGTGAGGGCTTTGCAGCATATGCTATTAAGCTTTTTAATCATGGCATTGGAAACCAGTGTATCCAAACCTGTATATAAAAGTCTAGTAACAATGAAGTCATGCAACTTTGGGCCCACATCTTAATGTAATGACATATTTGATTCCAAACTAGTATGATTTTCCAACTGGGCACAGCTGACATACTGTGAGAAGATCATATTCATTGATAACATCTACCCTGGGTGTCTTGCTGTAGAGGAAGATATTTTCATAGCCAGAATGCATTAGGATCCAAATGTGTTACTAAAAACAGCTTGAGCAGAGCATGCTTCACTCTCAATCGTCATCTCATACCCAAAGACTATTTACATAACTCAAGAATTTGCTAACTGGATCAGTCTCCATGGCCTTTAATAATCACATAAAAAGACCCCACACAGTCCTCTGCTAAGAGATAAAAATACCATTGTGTCGTTTGTTTATTCCAACACATTCTACCCATTGTTCTCACCTCTAGTTAGATTTCACAAAGCCTACATATAATCATCAGGTGAAAACATGATCTAAATCCTTAAAATTATAGATGATAACATAAGGGGGCTAAATCTAGACATGTCAACTTCTACATGTATATGTGTCAATACTGATTGAAAATGTGCTGCTTTTTTCTGCCAGTGGTAATCAGCTCATTTTAACCTGATAAATGATAAATGCTGCTGATCCTCTGCTCTTCTCTGTCCCATGTATTGGTGTCAGCCATGGCTATAAAAGGACATAAACATCTCCTGTTGCCCTGCCCAGCACTGTCCCCCTCTCTCTCTTGCTTCATGCTAACCGCTAGCAGAGCTCTTGAGCACAACCGCTAAGCCTCATGACATTTTGCACATCCACAATGATGTGGTCTTAAAGACGACAGTACAGCAGCTGAGCACAACATACCACAACACAAGATGAAACATCACCCAATAACCACGGCTCACATTTCATATCTCTCTGTACAAAGGAAGAACTGCAAAAGTAGTTCACTAACAAAAGTGTATATGATTGAACAACAATCGCATTTCATATGGCACATTAGTGTGTGTAAGCTTTTTGATGAAAGTTTTAAATAAAATCATGTAACCGCTCATTTTTCCTCACTTATCCAAGGAGCTGGCTCCAACAACACCTAAAGTTCCACTTTGTTAAGAATAATTGTTAACAGGGAGGAATAGGTACATTACTTTAAGAGCGGCCTATAATACAGCAAATTTGTACTAACGCATCTCTGAATACCAAGATATGAAGCCCACAAATACCACTCTACATTAATAGACATGTTCACTGGCTGACAGGCCAGCACAGCCTGTGTGGTACAGTGTATACTCATAAAAACACCTGCCTGTCCTTGTTGGAAGGCTCTGAGTCTCTTCTTGAACCGAGAGGGCAGAACAAAGTCACAGCCGCGTGCCAGCAGAGCCAACTCCTTCCTCAGGTCAGGGTCCTGACGCAGAGACAACTCCCTCATCCTCATCCTCGCTCCAGACAGGATGGGGAACACATATACACAAACACAAGACTCAATCTAGTGTTATCCTCTTCACTGTACAAATGACTGAGTACCAGTCAGCAATGTAAGCAAAAGGCAGTGGCGGCAGTGGAAGTCCTCTGCGTTTGTGTCCCTGTGATTGTCCTCTGTCAGAGTGAGAGCCTCTTAATGCAAGGGAGCAGCTGCTACTGTGACACTCTCTCCCATTTCAGATCTAGTCGCACAATCTCAGCTCTGCCTGCTGCTCTGTCCCAGTCTCGATACAATGCGCACATACGCACACACAAACCCACACTGCACAGGGTCAGGGAGCCCTTGCCTCAAAGCCGCTGGTGAGATAAGAAGTGACGGGATGTATGTGTATGGGAGTCACTTAGTGTATGTGTGGGATGGGAGGGGTGTGTGTGCAATGGATCTGCCCTTTCCAGTTTGCATTCCTTCAGCACTCATGGAAGGTTATGTAAAGAGACAGACCTGTTGTTGCAGCTTGCAGCAGCTACAGAAGCCAACTGAGGGATGCACATCGATACCACAATGACACACTGCTCATGTTCACTGGCTTACTTTCTCAAAAGCTCCCACACGACGAATACCAGAGAATCTTTGCTTGTGCTCTGAGCCCTGCAAACTGGACCCCCTCTCTTTTGGACAGCACATAGATACGCTAATAGGAAAATTCAAAGTAAAATCCCTGAAGTGATGAAATATAATGAAAGCCACATGTTACTTCTGCTAAATCTGCTTACATCTGTTACTAAATCTGCCTGAAAGTATAAATCACAAAAACAGCAGACAGACACAAAACACTTGAGGCATTGGCAAATAAATAAAACCCAGGTATGACTACTTAATAATAGATAACAAGAGTGTAGGTCAAATCACAAGATGATACACACACAACACTAAGACATACTGTAAATATAATCAACTTTCCTGCAGTTTGTTTTTCCAATTAATGATGGTGTTTGTTTTGCCTTCCCTTTGCAAGCTTGGACTGCCAGCCATTCCACGTCTTATTATAGTTGACAGGAAATAGAGAGAGGGGGTTGGGCATGTCAAATTCAAAGAATGATGACCAAACCAGTCTGCACCTATTAAAAGCACCAGCAAGCACTGTTGCGGTAATTCAAGAAACTCGATCTGGAGAAACAAGGGTGTATCTTTAGTCCTCTAACAAACATCTGCTTCCGGCTGCTGCTGTCCTGGAGTGATGGCAATTACCTCAATTCACCATGAATATGCTGATCTACAGCTTCACTGCACTGACTGTACACAGGGAAAGCCCCACACCTACCTACTATACGCCTGCTGATGTAAATGTTAATTCAACAGAAACGGTATAGAGATGTCCACATCAGTAGACTACATAAATAAACCTGTATTTGTTGATGTTGTTGTTAGAAAGTGAAAGCACACCCACAGTATTTTTAGATGATAGGATCACAAAGTCCACAGTTTTCCACTGGTTTCTGCTCAAACCCAGTTCCTGTTATCCTCCACACAGGATGATGCACATGCTTGATAAGTTGCATGTATGATGGCTTTTCACATTGGCTGCTTTTTGTTCATACTCATCAATTCAAATCAAATATGGAAAGGAAAGCACCAAGGTCGAAATAAAACCTGGTAGATCACATGAAACTGTGGAAAACTGACAGTTTTTGTGTTTGAGCAAGCAAACCCTGAATCTGAAAGTGTGTTCCATAAACAGAGATAAACACAGCAGGGATAATGATGTGGGGTTTACATATGAGGTAACAGCCCCATTGGTGTTTTAAAATCCAGGCACACATGGTGTGAACAGCAACAACATTCACAGTTTCTGTAAGTAGGCTTCTTACAGAAGAACTAGAATGGATGAGCATCACCACTAACCAAAATCATCTTAAGGCCATTACAAGCAGGTTGTCTATCACCCTGTGAGGCAACTATCGGTCAGACAGGCTGCTAAAGTGTGTCAGCTGCTAAAGTGTGTCCACATACTTTAATGTGAAAAACATGACAACTCAGGCTGACCCCAAATATGTCTAATCTGTATACTGATAAATCTCATTTACACAGAAACAGTCAAGTGTCCAGTCAAGTTCGCTTCATTACATAACAGGTAAGATTATTAAACACACTGTCTGGATTTAGTGACTATTGTCTAGATGTTCGAATTTCCAGCTGTCCGATGACTATTCAGAAGTTGTTCTAACAAAAAGGCACTCTCTCATTGCTCTAAAACTGTGATATTCAAGAGACAGCATGCAGAGCAGACAGGCAACCACAATGGAGTGAAACATATTACAGAAGGGTGGGGCAAAACCGATAGAAACTTCCCAGAGGGCTTCCCTAAACTGTCAACACAAGCACTCATAGTGTCCCACAAATAATATGTGGGCTTCAGTATCTGCATTACTAACATGATTGAACCAGTGACATGTACCATAGCGAATCCACACAGAAGTGACCACAGCATGGGTACAGTACCGATGCTGCACTATAATTCAGAAAGCTCCAGCTCAATCCACCACAATCAGATGTTTCAGACAGGGATTTGGGATTCATGTGAAAGTGGGCCAAAAATAGGCCCTGATTAAATAACAACATGGTAGGCTCAGAGAAGGCCAGCAAGCAGAACATGATGTGAGCAGATCAGCTATCTTGCATAAGAGTAATAATGCAAATGCAGAGTTGGACAATTATCATGGATGTTTGTTGAAAAAGCTTTGTAGTTTACATAGCACAGGAAGTGGAGCAAAGGGTCAGAACCAAGTGGCAACTTCCAGGGCGGAAAAATTAAGCCAAAAACTGCAGTTCCTCAAACTGCCCCTTAAGTCTGGCTCCAAAAAAAAAAAGCCAATCCCCCATGTTCAAATGGGGGATTGGCAGAAATAAACATGTTTACAGCCTGGTACAACCCCCCCCAGTCAATTGAGACTAATGACAAAACTAGGGTAGGTGAAAAAAACAAACATGAATTTGGCTCAAATCTCATAAATGTAGAATATGCCAAATATTCTCAAAATGCATAGGATGACAGACATCTTTCTTTGTGCAATCTCACATAAGGCCTAGACCAGCTGAGTTCTAGCCGAAACCCAAGGTTTGCAATTGTACACATTTTACACTTGTAAGTAGGGGTGGGAATCACAGGGTACCTCATGATACGATACACGGCTCACGATAACAATAATACAGCAATTCTGTGAAAATTGATATATTGCTAGACAATACTAAAATGATACATCACAATCTCTGTCTAACTATGAATACAAATTGCCCGTAAAAAAGGTTTTCTTTATTTTTTTGCTGCAAATCCAAACTGTTAGAAAACAGCACAATTCTGCAGCACAAGTTTTTCAGTCTATAAATTAAAATTACAGAACTTAGAGCAACTATGAAAAATGAATATAATAAACATTTCTTTATAAAAGGCACATCAAAATGTAAATTCACTGAATTTACAGATTTTTTGAAAATGCAACATACAAATACACACCTTCTCCACCTAACTGTATATTTAGACCACTGGAAATTCTGGGTTTGAGTTTTGACCCTTTGGGGTTGCTGTAGCTAGTCAGTGTGGAGTGCTGAAGCAGCAGAGTAGCAGCTCTTATTTATTTCACACAGAGCTCAGGAAGCATATCTACTTTAAGAATTTGCACAGTATGTCACTCAGGATGTTAAGCATGTGAAGCAAAATGTGTTGTTTATGTTAAGATTATATTATTGCGATGCTAATGTCCATTAGCACATTAATGGAGATTCCCATTATACGTTAGCATTGAGCAAATCATCAAAGCGCTATTTAAAAAAAAAAAAAAAAATTATGGATTGATATGATGGGCTGGAATATAGATACAGTATCATGGAAAAATGTATAATGATATGGTATCGATATTTTGGCACACCCCTACTCGCAAGTCTCCAGGACTCCAAAATAAAAGGGACTTGCGGGAAACAGTTCAACACCTGGTTCTCTCTGACAGTTCAGGCAACATAACGTGACCTTAGATGCCTGCTTCAAATAGCTTCAATGTTGCTGAGCCCAACCAAGCATGTTATAAAAATACATGTCGAGAAATAACCTATGATCCTAAATGTGGATGCTGAAAACAGAAGAAAAAACAAACCCTCAAAAGTAAATTCATTTCTACTGTTCTATTTTACTAAAACTATTGAGTATCTGTGTGTGTGATCTACTGAACTCATACCACAAAGGAAATGTTGAAACTTCTGCCAAGCTTTCAAGGGGAGCTGACATTTACTGTACATAGTGAAACTAAAAGATCTACGACCACATATTCTGACAATTTGCAGGATTTAACAGAATCCGTTTCAGACTAAATAACACAGGATGAATGTGCTGCCACACCTCATCTCACTGGCAGAGTTCTGGGTATTTAATGCCAACACAAGAGAACCAAGGCTATCTATATCAGTGTCTGATGTCAAAGTCAGACCAGCTGTTCCAGGCTGCACCTGTGTGACATAAATTGAATTTTTGAGTAATCCTCTGAAGAATGTATCTGTATGCAGGAATTCATTTTGTTGTCTTAAAATAGAAGTATTACTTTATACAATCTCACAATCCCTTTAATATTGTGTGGCACAGTGTGGCAACATGCCATGACACATCATAACAGAATACACATACTGTCCAACAGTTGCTCCAAAGGTCACTGGGAGGAAAGAGACGTGGATGTGAAAATCCAAAAGTTCAAATCCATTCTGTTAAACCTCTTACTGTTCCATCTCAAGTGCTCGTGTTAAACAGACAAGACAGAGAGATATAAATATTCAAAGCCAACTGATCACTCTTATGAGAAACACTAAAATCTAAAAACACCAAAGGAAACTAACATTCTGCTGCAAAGCTTATTGTCTTACATCCTCTTCTTCCTGTGTTCAGTTATAGCAATGAATCATTTCTCATCGGGTCACAAAACGCCTGTTGTAAGACTATGTCTGTATCTTCACCTAGACATGAGATATTCTGGTGTACTTGAGCTCAAAAACCGATGTTTCATTTCCAAACGTTTTTTGTTGTTGGCTACATTTGTCTGAAATGAATGGAAAAGAAAGCATAGACTTTCTAATTAGTCTTTACTTCTACTTTTCTAGTTGATTAAAATGATATATGCTTTTTAAGTAATGCATAAATATTTCTATGGACACGAAGGTATAAAAATCTGATTATGTTTATAGAACATTATATTTTTGGACTCTTGGTAGTAGTAGTGTTGGAAAATGTATTCTGGATGTGGTTTATATTTATTTGTGGTGACTTGTAAGCCCATGTGGGCTGGGTATAATTATATCCATAACGCAAAAATAAAAATCCTCATCACCATCTTCAAGGCACAACTGCCTTGCTCTAAGTCTAACATTCGGTCTAGTTCTCCAGCCCCTGTGTTTCAGAGAGAGAACACATGTCGCACCAGTGACCACTTGAATGCCTTTTGCATGTCAACGACATGCGGAAGGTGGCGTCTTTAACACAACATGTGCACCCAGCTGTCTTGCTGTCTCACTGTCATCACACTCACTATGTTCACAATATCTCATCTTGAGAGAGTCCTTGAAAAAACACACAAAAACACTTTGAGTCTTCTAACTGCTTTGTGAGGCTTAATTTCTTCTATAATCAAAGCAGCGCAAATCAAAAATCTAAAAGTTTACCTGTGGAGTCCCCAGTCACAGCATAGTAACATCTATAACACACAGGCTGAAATGAGTAACCAGGGTGCCAGGGGTAGGCTAGGTTTAGACACTCCCACCTCGCATACCACACTAATTCATGGGTGAGGCCTGAACATTTGGAAAGTATTTGACTAATAATCACTACATATTCCTACAGACACGGAGGCTCCACTATGATAATGCAGAGTGGACAGCCCTTCAATGCCTTTGATCCTGTAGGCTACTCAGCAGCCTCTTGTGGTCAGCGCAGGAAATTAAAGTTCCCAGAGGACTCATTTGGGCCAAGATCGTGAAACTAGAAATTAAAATAAATACTCAGGATGTATTAAATAAATTAATAAAGCCGCTGTGTTCAGGATTTTAAAAATGTTCATCTTTGAGTACTTCTAGTGTTAGTATTTAAAAAAAAAAAAAAACATTGCAGCGGACAGCAGTTATTGTTGCTACAATCATGAAAGATGGTATAATCAAACTCAGGGTTAAAGCAAAAAAGATCAACCATAAAGTCAGCCACTCAACCAATTTACAACTGGATATTTATGCTAAGTGAGGTACAATGTTTGGCTTTACTGCAGTGCCGGTACAACATAGACTTGTTATCAAACCCATGAAAGCATAATTATCATTAACATAATCTGAAACGGCTGTTACGTTTTTAGGCTTTTTTTCACAGCCGAAAGCTTGACCTGTCATAAAAGGAGAGCAAAAGGTTTCTAATAAAATTAATGTTGGCTCTGTTCTCTGTGTCCCAGGGAGACATGACAGTTTGCCAATATGCACTATACCCTCATCCTGAAACTAAAGCAGCTGAAAGGCATTCTGCCATCATTAAATTTATTATTTACACTCGTCTTCTTTCTACTATAAAATGTTTTCTGTGAAAAGGCCTTTGTGCATCCTTACATGTATATAAAAGGTAGGTTTCGATTTTATGGTTGAAAGTGAAATGTTCTCAGCTAACTCAACCTATATAAATAAAAATAATGTTCAGACACCTCCTTTGTGCAGGTGTAACAAATCGGAACCGCCTTGATTTAAATGAAGTTAACAAGCAGTTTAATCGTGCTTGCTTCAGAAATATGGAATTCCTTCCAGGTCATTGTATTGGAATGAAATCAGACTGTACAGGTGTGCCAGATAAACTAGTAATTAAGAGTAAAGTCTACTAAAACACAAGATAACCATTAAAATCTCTATGAATTTGGGTTTTAATTATATTCTACGTATACATTGCAAAATAATGATATATCCCACCTCTCTCTAGTTGCACCTAAGATTTACTCCAAATACCTGCTATCAAACAGAGACAGAGCTCACTGAGACTATGATTTTGCAACACACCCATAAGTCACGGGTACTTCAGAAGGCTGAAACCGCAGGACACACCTTGTTTTTGATTTTATTAACAGCAACCTTGGATGAAATGCATGTGGCATGATATTTTAAGAAATTAAATCTTGTTTAAACCTGTTAAACTGTTCCATAACAATATGTATAAGAGTGTCACGAACCATGGCCATGAGCAATGAGCTGAATGCTTTACATTCAGTTACCATGTAAATGTTATTCGATCTATTAATTTACTGTCTCAATAGATAATTTACCTTTTTTGTGCTGACAGACCTCCGTAGTACTCTGCCATTGGGTCCGGTCAGTCTAGTATTACTGCTACTGCCAGAAGGCAGGGTACTGGCAGATGGGGGGCTGGAGGGAGTACTTAAGGAAGCAGGCTTCTTCTCTGCCAGGTTCTTCTGGGATGCCACATTGTTGTTCTCATTGAAGGTCAACAACCTTTTTTCCTGGGCGTCCCCACTGCTCAAATCCTTGTGTTGTCCACTTTTGATTAGGTCAAGATAATCTTTGAGCAGTAACTGGGTTGCAGGATCACTCAACCAGTTGAGAAAGAGCTCGTCCACCTTCATTTTAAGAACCGGCTGGAGGACTTGTGGTGACGGCATTTTTTACAGAATATTACTAATCGGCTTCTCTGACAAACACACCTGTGTAGAGATAAGAGTAACGTTAACATCACAGTAAAGTTACACAACAGCGGTTCAGTATCTCTAGCACAACCTCAATTAATAATGGGGTCACTGTACAATCGAGGAGCTGGTCATCGTAGTAGAAATACAGTGATTGATAGAAAACAACGCGTGCAATGGCTCAGTCGTCCTTGCTTTGAGTACATACCTAACACTCACTAACGTTATTGAATTTTAGCGCGAAACGTCAATGACTTAGTCCGCAGGCAAAAGTAAACGTGGTAAACACACTTTGACCCTAAGCGTTAGCTATTTTTAACTCCATTGTCGGAAACACAGCTGCTTAAAGCCAGTATTTACATAGCTAGCGCCACTTAAAGCTGCCGGACTACTTAGAAAAGAGGCCGACAGAGTTGGTTAAGTTGGTATTAAAATACTAGATAGGAGCAGGCAACAGCAGTTTGTTAGCTAGGATAGCTTTAGCAAGCTAACGTTAGCTGACTAGCTAAAGAGTACCAACCTTGAAGTGAATGGACGGTAATGCCACATGAGTTTATATGACTCTAGATTACTTCCTTTATATGCGAAAATGTTGCACGCTGGTCTGTTTACCTGTAAATTACAAAAATAACGGTATATCTCCGGTGTTCATTTAGCTGGGCAACTTCTCAGGCTCGCGTTCCCTTGGTAACCACAAAGCGCTAACGCGAGATCTTCCGCGAGATCTTCCGCAAAAAGGGTAATCTCTTCCAGACTGCTCCCCAACCGTTTCTCCTCCAGAAACTTGTACTCACTGCCCACCTGTTAAAAACGCTTCATTCGTCGCTTCATTGTACAAATATATCTCTCCACTTCATTATCACGTTTACTGAACAGTATCGAAGAAGTTTTCATTGCGTTTACTCAAGTAAAAGTGGCAATAGTGCGGTTTATTTCAAGTCCTCTATCTGAAATCTTCCTTAGGTAAAAGCAGGTTTGTATTATCAGCAGTGGGGGCAGAATAACTCAGATCTTTCACTTTAGCAAAAATACCAATATCACAGTAAAAGTCCTGCATTCACAATTTTAAGTAACAGAACATCAAAATATAGCCTACTCAAGTACTCATTATGCAGAATGGCCAATTTCATGTATATTAATATATATAAATAATATATGATGCATTATTGTGTACATGGCTTTAATGTTGCAGCTTTTTTTACTATCTATAATTGTGGGTAGGTTATGAATTTCAGTAAGGGATAAATAAAATCATAACGTCTAATAATAAATCGTAATTTATTTGTAGATTATATTTTTTATAGTTAATCTGAATCTATACAACAACTAATAACTAGAGGTAGGCTATTAGAGAAATGTAGTGGAGTAAAAAGTGCAATATTTGCCTCTGAACTACAGTGGAGTAGAAGTATAAAGCAGCAGAACATGGAAATAAAAGGAAAAGTACCGCACACTAAATGTACTTACCGATAGTTACATGACACCTCTGCATGTACCAGTCAGAGATGGGCCTTCTTGATTTTAGCATTGAGACATACTTACTTTGTTTAACACAATTATATTCATAAATTGCATTTATAAGTATCATCTGCATTATTTTTGTTAATTTATGATCGATTGTTTTCTGCAATGCACAATCCAAATTTGAACTGGTCATCATTGCAGTACTCATTTCCAGGAAACTAGTCCTGTGTGTTCAATATAGCCTCTTCTGAATTTGATCCTGACTGTCTTTGCATGAATAACAATGACACATCTGTGCCTGATTCCACTCTCTTTTCTCTCCTTGTACACTTACTCCTCCTAGCAGCTGGGCTGAGCACCTGGTGTGTATGAAGCTGGACATTGTTATTGATTACTGTAGGGAGGAGTGGTCCCAGACATCATGGCTCCGTCACTGCATCCCCGGTGTAGAAGGCAAGCAACACAAGGAAAGGTCAGTTTAAATTACATGCACCATATTTGTCACCCGGGGCAAAAAATGGAGTGGATTGTTTTCAGCAGGATGGGACTTTCCAACTCTGTAACTCCAAAAAGCAGGCTTCACCCACCAACTATTAATTTAATGCATATTTACCAGATGAAGAAACACATTTTGGTTGCACTTGAGTAGCTAATATGAAACATGGAAATTACTGAGACAGATTTCATGATCACAAGGTCAGGCAATAATGGTACAATAACAATTTCACCTGGATTATCTTTCCCTACACAAGCATTGTGACCAAAAACAACAACTTTATTACTCTATGTCTCTGTGAATTCAGTGTTCCTGGGTAATTATACTCATGATGCAGGCAACATAACAAATTTTGTCTAGACTAATCTGTCCCTTTTGGCAATGACAAATTATACCTCTGAGGAAAACTTACTTTTTTCCTACTTTTTCCAATCAATTTTTTTGTTTAATTTGTTATGTAATTATTTGTTGCTAATGCTTCTATTTTGTTTTACTTTATGACTGACATGTGACATGAAGGATGGAATTGCATACATTGAAGATCATTTTGGAAGCAAAGAATGAAAATGTTTATTCTTGATGAAGACCATCAAACAGTTTTCTGTTGACTTACTAAAATTGACCTGACATGGACTTTGTCGATATGTTATGTTTCTCTGTATTTTCAGCATGAAAGGCATTAGGTAAAGCTATCACCGTAATCCTCTATTTTGTTAATAACCACATTCAAAGTGCTGGGAGCTTTTTTTTTAGAGCAAATGAATGGTGTTTGCATGAAAATTATTGACTGAATTCTCCTGATTGCTTCCCTTGATAACACCAGTGAATCAAATCTGAGACATTCAAAGTTGTCTGAGGCGCAGCACGTAATGAGAAACCTCTTTGTTCTTTAGAACAGTGTGTTTTAGAAACATGCGTTTTAGAGCCTAATCAATATCAGAAATGAGAAGAGAAAAAGTGAAGGTCTTGAAACTTTAAACTTTGCAACTTTTCAAAGTGTAATTACAGTATACAAATAGAATTTTACCCAAAGCAGTGTGCATGTTGTTTTTTCATGCCTTGAAGGACATTTCAAAGGTTTGGCCGAGGCTGAAACCACAGGGGGACAGCTGGTTAGTGTAGGAAAGTGTTAGTGAGGAGTTCATGCGTACAGCTCTCCCTTACTGCTGTCAGCTATGCTATATGGGTGCTCTGTGAAGTAGGCAATAAGCAATCTTCTCTAATAAGGAGAGTAAATAAAGTTGAAAGTGTTGTGTTGTAGCTATGTGCTGTAGAGAGTTATTTGGACAGTACCGTAGTCTATGCACAGAGTAGAATAGGCAATAAGCCATGGTTAAGTTTGTTTTATATTGAATAAGTTTAGATACAACTTTGCTCTCTTTGTTTCTTAAAAAAATGTTGTTTCCAGATTCAGATACAGATTTGAGATTTTTGTATTTTCTCTTGTATTGTATTTTATTCGTTTGAGGAGCAACATAAATTACTTAAACAACATTCCTCAAGAAGGCACCATTTACCTACAACATTTGGCTTATCCAAGTGTAATAACAAAATTAATTTAAACATAGATGGATGGTTTAAATAGTACTTTGCCAATTACTTTTCCTTTTACTTATTACACTCTAACATTCAAACAAAATGTGATACTCGACTCCCAGATTGTTGTCATTGCAAAGGTTGCAGATCCTCTGATTCCAGTCCAAGCCTTTATATCTTTAAGTGAACCTGGGGATTCTGGTGGTGCTAAACTTAATGTTTTGAATAGCCTGTCTCTAATTTTGGTTTTATTTAATAGGTACTTTTCAAATTAAACGCCTGTTTAAGTTGGACATAAAAGTAACACAGTGACATATGTTTCAGCTTCTTTTTGCCATGTTTATCTGAATTGATCTTTTAACTGATGTTCAGCAGTGACTTTTATACAGCTAATGTTGTTACATTTTTGTCATCCAAACAAATGAACTCCGTTATCTGTTACAAATATTCTGACATAATTTTAAAAGTTTTAACAGATTATTCCCAATTTTGTAAACTAAAAAGTAAAATAAATACAGAATAAAGATCAAAAGTACACACAAGGGTTTGACATCTGTTCTGGAGCAAAAGGTTACATCATTGTAAAATTAAATTTTAGTTTAAAATGCGTGGTGATTTGGGGATTTATGTCTTTGTAGAGAATATATAGTTTCATGTGACAAAATGCAGTTGGCGGTTGTTTCAGTGCAGAAAAACGGAGAATAGACTTTGAGTTGTGATTATAGTTATAAGGTTGTATTCAAATATGAAGTTTTATGGATAATTAATGCTTTACCTGCTCATACTTTTAAGTACATTTTGGTTATTTGAAGCCTAGAGAGAATAAGCATTTTGGTACATTTAGAGAAGGGTTATTCCTCTTTAAAAAAAAACACAAAAACATAGATAGGAACAATATAAAAACATGGGTATATCAAGTAGTCTGTGGTGTATTTATACCTCATCACTTTAACAATTTGTTAACTATTCAATAAACTGCAATGTTCTCCTTGCCAACTGCACATGTCAAATTTCCTACACAGTAAGAAATGTTCTTTGGAAAACAGTGTAATCTACTACAGCAAATGACCTTAACTGTTGTTTTTAAGATCAAATTGAAACGTATAATATCTGTGCTGAAAATCTGCAAACTGTGAATGTATGTCAAAGTATTATTGATGCAGACATTGCCTTACCTCCCCCTCAACAACTTACATGTCATGAGTGAGCATTTAGGGCTATATGGATGTTTTCATCTTCCCCCAGTCATCTGCTTCTCTTATCCAGACTGTGCAGAAATAAATGTCTGTAGCTCCTTTGAATGAACAAAACATACAACTGTGAGAGATACCAAACTGCACTGAGATCCAGTATTAGGGCCAAAAACAATTTAAAGCTAGTTGTTTATCAATGCGAAAGATCTCATTTACAGCATGTTGTGCTTTGCACTAAAATGCTAACTTAATTTTAAATGTTTTAGCTGGAAATAATATTTACTTTGGCTGTTATCCATAAAAGACGTGATTACATTAGATCTCCATTTAGCTGACACTTTTATCCAAAGCGACTTACAATTGGTATGCATGTCAGAGGTTGCACGCCTGTGGAGCAAGTAGGGGTTAAGTGTCTTGCTCAGGGACACAGTGGTGGCTGGGTCACAGTGGGAATCGAACCTGGGTCTCATTGCTCCATCGCCACCCGTGGTATGTAAGTAAAACTGAAAATGTGATTAGTGAATAATTGCGTAGAAAGTGTTTTTAAGCAGGCTGATGTAAGACATTTGAAATTTATTAGAAATATTAATACTTATTTTCAAAATCATCTCACAAAGATATCCCAAAAGCAATTTAATATTTTTAACAATATTACACCCTCCCAGGTACTTTTAGATTATTTTTAGGGATTTTTCTGCTTTGTTGCACAAAAGGATTACATGCTGTTTGGCTGTTAGGCTGTTTTAATCTTTCAGACATCAGTTGCATGTTATACACATGATGTACCTGAGCCACTGCGATGGTCCTCAAATGTCACTTTAGGTGTCTTTGCCACTACCCACTGTGCACATTGCACACTACTACTCTGAAGTTAAGAGGCAGGATAGATTTGTAGATATTTCTCTGTGTGTCTGATTTCCAATAATAACCAGACATTGTTGAAATAACTGTAAGCATAAAGTAACAATTTTACAAGAATGTAGCTGGTCTCATGATATTTTTGACCAGAAATTGCTTTGATCTTGGTCTTAAATATTCTCTGTTTGATATGGCTTTCAAATGAACTGTGGTATGAACCTCACTTTCCGCCTCCCAAAATGGCATCGGGTAGTGATGAGCCTTCTCATAGCTCTTTCATGGCTACACTGTAAACACGCTACACTGTTTTTATTCCTTAAGAAAATCATAGACAGAGAATCAAACTGTCTTCAGTCAACATTTAGATTCCTAATACGCTGCACGAAATGGAGCCGCAGAGGAGGAGACTTCTTTCATTAGACACTTCACTGATGCTCTGAAGTTTGCTGCTTCCATCTGAGATGACTTTAAAAGAGAAACAATGCCTCTGCCTTTTGGGGTCTTTGGAGATTTTCTCTCTCATCACATATTAATGAAAGAGGTAGCATGTATGGAGCTGGATAGCTTATGCAGGAAAACCTGGTTGTGAGCATGTCAACGACAGCTGCCTTCACAAACACATGACAGACTCATATGTTGTGTGTATGTGACATGGTAAATGTTGTTTCTCAAGAAATCTTAACTTTAACTTTGACATGCTTTGCAAATTCTGCACATTTTCCTCACACCAGTATTGATACACATACAACAAATAGGCACGCGTGTAGAATGTACAACAGCTGCCTGTAGAGGGCACACTTCACTTGAGATGCTTCAGGGCTACACCTTTCCTAGTCTCTCTCTCTTTCTGATACATGCACACACACATAAACAGCATTTATTTGAGTATAATCATGTTATATCAGGCACAGAGACAGTAGGAATTAGAGGTGAGTTCATGCCAGTTATACTGATGAATGTACTGTAAATCAGTTTCCCACATTGGCCTCCATTTCTCCTTTAATGAGAAAGACCCATCAAGATGGAGCGGGAGCTTTTTGATATCCTCAGAGGGGCATGGCGTGCAGAAACATTAATGCTCATAATTCATAGCAAATCAAGAAAGATTTTGTTGGAACAGAGGATCACACCAATTACCAGTTGTTTATTGTTTGCTATTGTTGTGTTTACTGCAGTCTAATCATATTTGGAGGTCAGCCACAGCACTACATCAGCTCCAAGTGGAAAAGCTCTTTTGAAGCCTTTCATTTCGTTGTGCCATATTAGCTGCACTGAGCAGCCCTAGACAACATGCTGCCTTTGCTTTCAAGATAAAAAGAAACAAGCATTGCATCACTTTCTAAATAACTTCATGAATTAAGGAAATTGCACGTAAATTGGTCACCTTAAAAAAAAGGACCAGCCCATTAAGAAAAATGTGTTTCATCTATTAATTTGCCTCAAGATAATAATCGTTTACATAATGACTTGAACATGGGAACAAGAGTTAGTGTTCGATTCTGGGCAAATGTTGTTGGTTACTAATGTTTGGCCAGACAAAGCTCCCTCTTTTTCCTTCTTGCCCCTCTTATGGAGTAGTAGGTTTGTGGCATGAAAGCAAGGAAATCATGGAAATCAGCAAGGCCTTCATTATACCAAGGTCATTACAGCTGGCTTTTATCCTCCTCTGTACTTATACGAGGTAAGGGAATCCTATCCTCCATCACCCAAGGCCTCACCTTTGAACACACACACACAAGCTCACACCAGGGCCAGCATTTGCGTATGCGCACACACACACACACACACACACACACACACATACACAAACACACCAGTTTCTCTTTCATTTGGCTTCCTTGAATTTCATCATTCATTTTTACATCACATTAGTGTGGTGTGTTAGTGGTCGGCGTGCCTGCATGTAGAGGGCGGCTGTTACTTCAGGAAAAGACTGAATAATGCACGGGAAAAGGCAGGGGAAGGCTTGAAGGGAGTCGGCAACAGCACGGATGAGCGTCTCCTTATACCATATGAAACGGTTAGAGTATACATGAAGGGAGAGAAATAGATCATACAAGTTCTTGGATTTTGCAACGCTAGACTACAAGGTAAGCTAGAATGTAGGTGAGTTGTTTTTAGGCACTACTGTAGGGTTCCTTGATTATGATTTAGTTTTATATGGTAAAACACTTTGAAATGATTGAATACAGCCATAAAAGCTTTGACTTCTATTGTCATGTTCTGCCTCCTTACATCCACTTCAAAAGTGACGGAAATGTCTCACTATTTTGTACCTTAATGCCAGATACTTAGGGTTACTCTTGAATGATTTGGGGAAATATTAACAGCAGACTTTGTTTTTGTGAAAGACGTGCACAGGGATCAGAAAGAAAGCAGTCAAAGTTGCCATTTTACATCTTTCAAGAGATGGTTTAGTATAATAATACATTAAGTTCTGTAATTAGGCCATTATTTTCAAAGTAACCCAGTCCCACAATTTGTGGGAAAAAACCCTCTCCACATTTAAAGTTAATATTTTTAATGAGTATCACAAGACAGTTGGGTCTTACTCAATGGCTCCATCAAAAAGGAATAACTGTGTTCTTGAGGGGAAAGAAAGTGTTCTCTTAATGTGCGCCAACGATGGGCCTCTTCTGTCTATCTCAGCGGCTGTCTGATTTGAAACTCTCCATTGATCTGATACCACCAAGAACTGGCCTGCATATTAAACCGATGCTGTGATACAGCTCCTCAGAGACGGGAGGAATTTTGTGTGTGTGTGTGTGCACAGGCTCATGGCTGTAGTCCAGGTTCCGGGTATTACAAAAAAATAAAGCCCAAGAAAATGTATTCAGAGTTATGTGCTGATAGTCATACAAACTGTATTATCCCTCAGTGCCTGCCAACACACATTGGCATAAACTTCTGATGCTGACATCATTTAATCTTTAGGAGGAGCTTGGGGTTTCTGTCCCAAATCCTTGATCTGGTTCACCTTACAAGATGAGCGCACTGTCTGTCTTCCAAAATAAACAGACTCATTATTGTACTCCCACTTGTCCAAGACACACAGACTGCCTTTCTGTCTTTAGGTAATGAAGCCTCTCACTGTTGCAACCCATCCACAATGCATTTAAAACATTTAAAGCTACAATATGAACACAAAACAGGCCAGGAGATATCCTGTTTCATGCAACTACATGTGTGAGCACATAAACACAAAAGCAAATGTTCCCTTTGCAGAGGTTTTTTTCAATGGAACCTTTTCACGCGTTATGAAAACAATCCTCTGCTGTCTCGCTGTTTTTGTGTCTGGATGTTTTATAAGCAGTGAAAAGAATGCACATTTACCAGATTAGGACTGGCAGAAGTGCTCTGGAGACAGTGGCGGGAAAGGATGAACATTAGGCACCTGATCAGACAGAATCAATGAAAAGCAATTAGATGATAAGTCTGAGGGAGCACTGCATGACTACAGGGGGCGAGACCTATAAAAGAGCAAGGAGGACGAGGGGATAAACTGTAAAAATGTGTCAGAAGTTTTTTAGATCTTAAACAGGATAGAATTAGATCTTCACACATGAGGTGAAGGAATCTATGAAGCTGTGATGAAATGCATGGTGTACAGTATTTATGTGTGTTTGTCTGCTTGTGCTTCTGTCTTCTTGTGTGATTTGCGCATGGCTTATGTGTTTTGCCTAACATCTATTGTCATAATGATGTGTGATTATTAAGGGAGCACGGTTTTCACAGCAGGGAAAAAAGGGGCTGAGCTGACAACAGGTTGGGCCTCCCTTTGTGTCTTTGTTTGAATGCTCAGCAAATACATATTCATGCTCGCAATATGCACACAATAGCACACATTTGTTTATAATTTTTGTTTATTTGGGTTGCATACATTAACGAAAACACCTTTTTTGCATTTGTAATGCAAGAAGGGGCAAATGGTAATAGCAAAGAAAGGTTTCCTGGAAAAGAGGTAGATACAGTCTCCAGGAGCCGATGCCTTGTTATTTTAAAACAAGTATCCCTGGGAGGGGTTAAGCTCTTGCAGCATGCTAGCTATTAGGCTAAACCAGGGTGCGCTGTGTTTTGTGTGGGCTGAAAAGACAAGTTCTGACCATTAGTGTTCCTTGTGTGCCTGGTTCCAGAGTACAAAAGCGCATGAGAGTAATGATGACACACAACAAATAACTCTTAGTTGATTCTAATATTTTGTTCTGTTTATCTGCTCTAACTTAAACATCCCTAATTTGTGGCCCTTAAAACCAAATAAAGGTGTAAACGCAGTGTCTAGGCTAAAATGAAGTGCCTTCCCTTTTTACTGGATTCCTGCATCTGCTCCTTTCTGACACTAGATGGCTGTCTGTGCTGTGTATGCTTTGTATCAGCACCAGTGCAGCGTCTTCATGCTTCTTTTATTTGCCCTGAAATGCAAGGCTGAGCAAAAGATTTTTGTTAATAATGCTTTGAGACACTTGGGTTATGAAAACACACAGCTACACAGACATAGTGCGCCCAACTTAATGTTTTGATGTTTGAATTTGCCAGCCCTTCATTTTTTTATGAAGTCATGAACAATGGATTAAATATACAGTCATCAGAAAAGTCAGGTACAGATGCACACTCACTGAGGTGAAAGTGCATTTGAGTAGATTTAAAAATAAACTCTATGCAATGTCAATTTTAATATATATTCCACAAATTAAAAAAAGTTTCTTGTGGATCAGGAAATGCTTCACTTAAAGTGACAGATTTCAAAACAAGTCAAGGCTACTATTAGTGATAAACGAAACCACTGAACACATTATTTATCATTATCATATAATTATTCAGACTATAGTGCCATTTCCATGCCTTACTTTTATATTAGTACATCCACTGTGTATGTTTTTTGTAAGAGGCTATTTGTAGTTTCATTATGTGCAATAAATGCGACCACATAGAGCACTTGGTTGCTGTATTGACTTTGAAGATTGCCTTTCTTCTTCTTCTTTAGAGGCCGTCCATCTCTTTAGCCTGAAGCTCCCAAACCGCACAGCCGGTCAGTTCGTGGTGGCCTTTTATTATGATGTCAGCACTTCGCTTAAGAGCATTCAATATCTCCAGGACGACCGTTGGTGGAACATCAATAGAACAATATAGACGCTCACTGAATGGCTATTCCTCATAGCCGGTCAGTTCATTTGCTCATTGATTTATTGGTAGCTGACAATGTAATGGAATTAAGTAGCAGTGATTATCACGAACAAACAGGTTGTTTGTTTGTTTTTCCCGCATCTATTCGCTGTGGTATAAAGAGTTTCAACACTGGCTGTGCAGAGGTGGACAAATACATGTACATACAGATACAGGCACACACATTCAAATATGCAAATGCACTCACACACAAGCACATAAAACAAGTCACTTTGAATTATTTAAAAGTGCAGGATGTATTATGTGATTGCATCTGACTCACCTCTGACGATAGAAGCAACTGAGGCTAAAAAATAGGAAATGCAAAGAAAGAAGGACGAAAGAGCTGAAAAACAAATGCGAAAAGCAGTGGACTAGAGGAAAAGGCTATTAGACCCAGTCTGATTTGCAGACCTATTAAAAGATGGTGCTTTAGAAAACAAGCAAAGCTTTGTAAGGTAGTTGTACCAACACCCACATAAATCAGGGTGTGATTAGTTCAGGAGCTGGAGTTATTGGGTGCTAACATTGCTGCGCTCACTCTTTAACATTACTAACACTCTTAATAGTGAGCGACAGCTTGTAACAGAAGCCTTGCATAACCCTGATCTCTCCTTAACAATCCCAACGGCTGGAACAACAACAGGAAAATAACAAAAAAATCTGATTTATTCATTCAACTGGTCTTAGCCTGTTTCATGTTGATACTGTCACCATGATGCTAAAATCAAAATCCTCCCAGATTTAAAAAAGTTTGATGATTCAGTGCTCAATGCTTTATCTTGTGTGCGTCCACACTTCCACATCTCGATCTGGTGCTGCATCTCTGGCTCTGTAATTCATGCAAAATGAAATGAAAACCTTCTTAGCAATATGCAGATTTCTTTATGCAAAGCAGCATTACCTATGGTGCGCGGACGGCAGCTAATGCCTTTGATCAGTCTCTCTGACATTCTCTAACTACTGAGAAGAAAAGAACTTAAAAATTGTAAAGGTTCTTAATTGAAGTGAACATAAAAGAAGATACATGGTGTTAATTGGTATACGCTAAGAATAATCTAGACCTTGGAGACCACTGTCCCTTACCGGCCCCCCTGCCAAAGTGTCAGGATTTACATCTTTAATTCAAGATTTCCCCACATTAATTACCTCGCAGGCAGCGAAATGCGGATCACTTCATTTTAAAGTATAATAAACATCCAAATAGTTTCTCCCCCCTCCCCATCCATGAATATAATTTTTGTTAGTGTGAAAAAGCCTGGTTCTCCTGTTCTTAAGGAGCTTGTGCAAAAGGTAAAGGGTTGTGAATGTGGTCTAGAAAGAATTTTTACAGTAACGGAGACATAGTAAGAGCGTAATTGAAATGAACAACATTGGACAAAAACCTAACTTTAATCATAATTTTGGAGCAAAGGTAATTATAAAAAACATAAAGATAAGAAGAATTAAAGATAAAGTATATACACAGAGGTCACAGAAAGATGTTGTGTTTGCTATTTTGTGTTACAGCACATTGTTATAAGGAATTTAAAGTTTCAGTGTGTAATATTTAGGAGGATCTATCGACAGAAATGCAATACAAGATCCATAACTCTGTTTTCAGTGGTGTATAAAGACCTTACATAATGAACAGTTAGATTTTTAACACCTTAGAATGAGACATTTCTATCTATATACTG
>NC_060156.1:20274702-20319702 GCF_021292245.1 Micropterus dolomieu | reverse complement strand
CTGTCACTACATATCTGACACAGAGAAGGGGCTTTGACGTTGACTGACAGCAATTGAGAAAACAAGGGGTCAAGTGTTGAGCTGTCGTGAGACAGGAGAGAAGAAGGCTCGAACCCCCCAGATCCAAATCCCTGTGGAGGACAGCAGAATCCAACGAGATGATAGCCTGTCCTGTCAACACATAACGTCAGTTTACCTTGAATTGAAACAAAGAGCATAAGACATTGGCAACCCCTCTCTGCTTCTCTATTTCTTTCTATCTTCTTGTTTTTCTTCTTCTCGTTCACTCGTACAAGCGCGGATACACATGGGAGGGGAGAGGGAGTGCCTTGCATGTATCCTGACATGATTCCAGATTAGACAAATTCCCTAAACTACAACGGATGGCATGACACCCTCCTCTTCCCCAGCAACCCCCCTCTCTCTGTGCTCCCCTCCTCTACCTCCTCTCTCCCCTTGGTCTCCGGCGTGCACATTTCTCTCCTTCAGACTTATGACATTGGCATATAGGTGCACTTGACAGCTCTCAGATTGGTGCTGTAGAAGAGGGAGATCCCAAAGTGAGATGGGTTAGCTGGGTAAATCTATCAGGGGTCCATCCAGGAGGAGGAGGAGAAGGGGGAGAAGGGATGTGTATGTGGGGAGGGGAGCCAGGGGATCGGTGGAGAAGGGGGAGAGGAGAGCGAGGGAGAGAGGCTTGGTGGGGCCCCGCTGAGCACATAAGCTTCCATGCTGAGCACAACCGTGGCTGGCTGACAGTTGTGCTCAGCCTTCACTGTAATAATGAATAAAAGGAAACTCCCTGCAGATTACACATCTTCCGTGTTTTGACATTGACCTTAATACATAATTTAACCACAAAGCCTGAAGAGTGTGTAACGAGATAAGAGAGGACCAGAGGATAGAAAAAAGATTCCCGGGCTAAAACATACAGGCCCAGAAAAAAAAATGTCTCTAATATGATCAAGCCTGAGAGGACTCTTGCCACCAGTAATTTTTTTTCTTAACAGGATGGGGAAAAGTTTGGGGGAAAGGACTGGAAAATGGAAGGTTGCTGAAGAGGAAATTCATGGATGTGTGTGTGAAAAATGCAGTGATTTTCCTGCTTATCGAATTCCCAGTGGGAGGAGAAGGTAGTGCTGCTAAACCTCAATAGAATAGTAATGTGCCAGCCCCGGCCGTTGTGTGTGTGTGTGCCACTTCTCCCCTGTTTGTGTACTTCCTACTGGTGTGTGTGTGTGTGTGTGTGTGAGAAATTGCAGACCGGCTGAGCATGATATCTGAAAGAGGTATTTGTCACTGTCAGTGTCACTTCTTGGTTTGTGAATGTGTGTGTATGTTTGTGTGTATGTGTGAGCTTGAGTGTCCTCGGGGGTGTCTGAGTGTTGTGATGTTTTGAGTGACTGTTTAGAGCGATGTTTGCTGAGCCAGCACTCTCTGCCACAGGTTATGTCACTCCAGCTGAGGTCACAATGTCACACACACTGGAAATGGTAATGCTTTCTTTAGCAGAATTCCTCAAGAAGAAACACTACCAGACTCACAGAGCTTAGTGAAATATGTCCACTGCATCAATAAATAATGCTCATAGTCTGCATTTAACAACAGATTTTATTTAATTTTTTTAAACAACACTTTATTCTCATATAGTTTGTGCTATTGGTGGATTCACTTGTGTTTTCTTTCTAATGGGAAATGTTGCTGCACATGACTCATGCATTAACTATCATCACTTCCCAATTAAGGAAGTGATTACGTCACCGGTGGCCTGGTAGGTGCTGTGAAACACAGATGCAGATATTAAATATGAATTACAGAGGCCGTATCTGCACCCCCTCACTCTCTCATCCTCCTAATTCCTCTCAAACCCTTTCGTCTTTGGGCTCTACAAAGACAGACTGCTCTGTAATTGAAGCAGCGTGTCAAAGCCGTCTTCCTGTCCACACCCTGTGATTCACGCTCTTCTCATTAGTGTTATAATTACTTCTGGTTGAAAAGCGATGGCCGGAGTGAGCCCCTTGGCGAGCGTTAAGGTGAGCCCGTGGCCCGTGGCGCTCTCAGTAGGGGGCTGAGGCTGACCTCCATACCAGTAGGGGGCAGTGGAGATGTACTGAACCCAGCCTGCATGGTGTCCACAGCTCTGCACATGAGGTCTTTTTACATGCCGCTTTGCATGGTAACAAGCTGTTGTGAAGGGAAAACTGATTTATGGTTGATAAATGAAACATGAAGAATTGTTGGATGGAATTGATGAGCTCTGCTGCTTTTTCATCATTTGATATTTATTCTATCATCTATCCATGCATGTGCCTGCTTTTTTTCATTTTGTAACTGCACGAAGATTCACACACCTGTCAGGCTGTCCCCAGGCCTTGGCCTCAACCCGTGTCTCTTGGCTCTTGGAGAACTTCAGGGGATTTGCTTGGCTGCGGCTTAACTGGCCCTGAACAGCCTCCAAACTGGTCCAGCTGGGTTGGACATCTAGTGTGTGTGTGTGTGTGTGTGTGTGTGGAGACTTGTGCCATCATGGCTCAGTTACCCACAGGGCCACAGCTATGACTGTGGTGGCAAAAGTACTTTGGTGCTTTGCCATCAGGCTTCCCTCCAAGGGCCATGTCAAGACAGAGAGAGTCTTGGTGCGGATGTGCATACATGCGTATGTGTGTGTGCGGTGGGCGATGCAGGGCGGTGCTCTACTTCTGCAACAGTAATCTAATGAGCCTGTAAACACACTCATTTGACATCATTAATTGGAGGGAGATCACACATCCGAGAGGGGTGTGTGTGTACTGCGTGTGTGTGGTGGAGGGTTCTCCCATCAGAGAGGGTTCTTCCAGATCAAAGATTTAGAGTGTGAAATCCTTGATTATGCGACAGAGAGACACATTAGAGGCAGTTTTCTGCCAAGCTGAGAGAACAGCAGAGGGTTTGGTCAGTGCCAGCAGCAGGCCTTGATTTAGCCAATGGAAAGCTATAAAGCAACACACAGAGCCGCCCTCTGTTTTGTCAATTTTAACAATGAGTGGAAAAATCAAAGTTGGAAAACAGGGAGTTTGTCTTGTCCTAGTTTATTGATTTTCAAGTACTGCAGCATATTAAACACAATAAGCTATATTTTGGACGTGTAGTCACAAAGCATCTGCTGGTGCTTTTGAAAAAAGTTTGAGTCCTCTTCTAACTGTCTCTGAGTGTGATCCATTAGCTATAATTGTGCTGCCGTACTGGTTCAGTCACATTTGTCAGCTGGATCTAAGCTGGGGAGAAACAGAGGTGCAGTGCTGGAGTTGCTAGCTAGTAGTCCTCTGCTGTGAATGTAACCCAGTCCAGTCCTTAATGATCTATCTGTCTACCACCCGCACAATGGCCCACACTGCTGTTCGCTTTCATTTACAGAGTGCCAATCCCTGAACTCCCCTCATCAACCCTTTGTTCCTGGCTATTTCATGTTTTTTAGGGGAGTTGAATGCCATGGCCGTGTATGGGATACTTTTGCGTGAGTGGTTGAGAGAGTCAGCTAGAGCAGGAATTTTCCAGTGCAATACATTATGAAGATTTCACTTTCTGCCTTTGATTCTGCACTGACAGTTGTCCTTCAGCCCTCCTTTAAAGTCCCACTTTCAATCCCTAATGGCTGTCATGTCGCTGCGCTCTCTGGACTCTTACTCAAAGTGTCATTGGCATAATGGTCGTCAGCCGTTGGCCTCTTTTGATCATCCATGCTGTGTGTGAGAGCAACTGGAGCCGAAACACTGAGGTGTACGAGGTGTGTGTGTGCGCGTGTGTGTGCTTGCACCTCTGTCGGCTGCCACTCCTAGGCAAAGCTCCACGACCGGAAATCAAAAATTCACTTTCAAATAGTTTTCCTCCTGTTCTTGGTGCCTAATAGCCAGTGGAAAGTGTGTGTGTATGTGTGTGTGTGTACTCATTAAAGTGATAACGCAGATTTTTACTGTATCAGCATCTCAGGCTCAGCCCTGTTTGGCACTCCTTCAACGGTTATGCATACTCCAACAAAGGGATGAGGGGCCACGAGGGAGCGAGAGGAAGACCTGGAGAGGGAGTGATAATGTGTCTGTGTGTGTCTGTGTGTGTGTGTGTGTTTGTGTGTGTGACGGTGAGCCGAGGCCTTGGACAGACAAAGCCAAACTGGTCTCGAGTTCAAACACCCCTGCTTGTGTTCAAATGTATCAAGCCATTCCAAGATAAATTCACATTCACCAGGCCAGAAAGGACACATCTAAGCAAGATGATCAGGTCCAGAGAACATCATGAGGAGCACTTATACATTCCAACAGAGACGTGTGTGTAATTGAAGCCAGTGTATACTTACTGAATGACATTATGTTCAAACATCCTGAGCTGAAACGCTGTGTGCGAATCCAAGTAGTGACAATCTTCCAGGACCAGCGTCCTCTCATTTCCTGCCTGGTTCACCTGACTGCCCCACAGCAGGTCAGGCTCTGGTCCAGATGTTAGCCAGGCTGGGTCCAGCGCCTTGGGCGCTTACGCTATCGATGTCCAGAGAATGAGAGCAAAGAGTGGCTGCAGGGCTGGTACACAAGTTATTCTGCTTAAATAACATTACCATACTCATGGTTATTAAATTTTACAAAAACGTTATATAGTGTATACATTTAGGGGTGGAGAAACATCTTTTCTGGCATTGCTAATTATAACATGATGCTTTTGTTTTTTGACCCCTTATGGCCTTTCTCCAGAATCCATCTTTCCCATTATTCTCTTCATGCTTCACTATATATGTTCATGCATAATTATACAAAGCTCACTGCCTCCTAAAGTCTGAACTTTGAACTCTGTATTTGATGTATACAGCAGCAGTTTGTGCAATCATAGTCTTACATGTAATATAGTGTTTCTTTTGTAGTAGTTCCATACAACTTTTTCCTTTTTCTTGCCTAGTTTCCCCAGAAAACTTCTACACTTTTGTGTTAATCGATTTGTCTTTGGACTTATTTATTTAATACACACACTCGCACACATACTTGTGCAGCCCTCCCCTCCCCTTTATCCACAGAGAGATCCAGATCAGAGCACTTGGCCAAGATCGTGTGTGATGTAAAGTTCTGGAGAATAAAAGATGTCTCTTCCAATAACATATTTCCTGCATGTATCGAAAGACTTGTCAATTTCAGTTACACCTGGAACAGTAGTAGGAAAACAGAGTTCTTCGCTTCTAAAAGACAATGCCATACCAGTCACTCCCCACCTGAATGACTGATACATTAAACATGCAGAAAGCAGCGGGAGGACACTAGGGAAGAAGCGTTCAAAGACAAAAACAACGCATCCAAAAACAACAAAAAAAAGAAAAATATGTTGCTTGCTACAGTACAATACAACGCAGCTGTCTGGTGCTGCAAACTAGCACCAATATTGAATCTTAATCCTTCCAGGAAGAGAGAGTTTTTATTAAACAGACAATAATGAAAAGAGTAGCCATAAGAAGTGCTAACAGACTAATTGATATGACCATTTAAGGGGTCTGTGAATTCCCAGATAATCTAGCTACCACACGAATCTATTTCCGTACCTCTGTAATATTCCATCAATGATTGACATTGCAAATGTGAGCATTTCCTCAGTTTTCCATACTCTGGAAGCTATTCCAGAGAGGCAGCTGATCACACACGCTTTTGTAAGAGGAGCTGAGGAGCATCTCTGCCCTCTAGTTCCCTGACAGGACTGTCAGAGTACATGCAGGCCTGTAGACCAGACATGGTAAAATCCGCAGTCCTCACCACGCTCATGAAATGCTGACACAGCTGCCGTAGGCCTGGCCTGTTGTAGAAAATTAATTCAGGCAAGTCAGAGGACACCTCAGTCAGCGAGACAGACAGACAGACAGAAGGGGTCCTGTAAGGCAGGCAGTGTGAAGAGGAGTAGAGTCTCTGGTCTTTGTTCACTGCTGGACACGTTAACACTCCATTAAGGAAGCCTGACACACAAGGCGACGGCTGTCTCTGTTCTGACTGAGCAAGCAACTTACCAGAGGACTGGGATTTCTGCTCTTTCTCTCTCTCTCTCTTACTCTCTCTCTGTGTCTCTCTCTCACACACAGAAACTCAACCTAACTGAAATTAAAATTAATTTTTACTGAGAAACCAACATAATTCTTGGTATTTGTTTTGACTTTTGTATTTATTTAGTCAAAATTGTAATTACCAAAAAGAAGAAATTCATTAATTTTTCTGCAGTGCCCCCCAAATTAGTCTTCTCAAGGGAGCTTGAATTTTTGGTTTAATCTGTCTGTACCGGTATACTTATAGGTGCAATAACTGTGGGCAGGCAGCATAACTAGTTTGTAGTATAACAATTCCAATCAATTCCACCAGTTGATCTGCTGGGGGCCAAAGCTCTTAGAAATTTTTATTGTGAGATTTGAGCAATTCTTACCTTACTCTCGAATCATGGAGTAGCATACAGGGACTACCCATTGCTGTGAGTTCTGACAGTCTGGTCATTTGCTGTCATCACAACTGGACCCCTGAAAGAGATGCTAATGCTAGCTAGACCCCCTCCTTTATATACTGCGGGACGAATGCAACCTGAGCAGGTGTTCAAATATTGAAAGGTAACATTGAGTGGGAATCACTGATAACATTAGCAAGCTAATCTAATGGTTAAAATGTTGAATATTGTAAAGGAGCATATGTACCTTTAAATTGATACCTAACCAGCTATGTGGGCTTGTTGAAAAGGGGGGAATTATGCTATGACAAGCTCCTACCAACGCTGGCCCTCAAATGTCAACTGCTGCAATGCAACGCTCACCCAGAGGCTTGAATCTTAGACGCTGTTTCCACTAATATGTCCTAATCATCTTTTGAGAAATGGAAAAGTATGCAATTATTGCTCAGTCATTTAATGTATATTTTATTACACAAAAAGTGAGGACATTTCAGATTTCAGTTCGACATCGAGAATAAGAGGATTGGTACTTTAGTTCTACTTTTAAGGGATAGACAGAATAGCCACCAATTGCTTGCCAGATTCTTCAAACTGACTTTAGATCAATATTAGTAATTGTGTCTTGCTGCAAGTCATTTTATCTGAAGATGTGTGTTTTTTTAAATCGGCTTACAGCTTCAGTTGCTAGACCTACATACAGATTGGAGTCTTAATCTTAAGTCTTTAGTTAGGCCTTGGGGAGTCCTTGTTAATAGATCCTCTTGCTTAGGGCCTCTGGCTTAATCCTTGCCATTTACCACTTCCTTTGCTAGTTTGCTAAATACTCTCAATTAGGTGGCTGGCGGGGCATTTTGTTCAACTCCATGTTCTGACCACTCCCCCCTTTTTTTCTGGTAATTTCATGGCTTGACCTTGGTTCTTATTGAAATGTCCATGATGAGACCTTGGCGCTTCAACATCTCTCTGTATATACTGCTAACTTCATAGTGAAATTATAATTAACTCCCAGCATCAATTAGCATTCAGCATGTAGAAGGGTAACTAGGAGCCAATTACAAGAAAATATACATAATCAATTATTTATTCACTCTTAATTACAGTGAGTTTTTACCCTGTTACAGCAGCGGCAGTTCAATTAATAACCTTCAGCTATCTTCATTTGAAATTGCCGCGGAGTAGAGGAATTTACCCAAACTCCATAGTGGAACAAAGCAGCAGAAACACACACACAAACTTGCACAAACTCAGAAAAAGAAATTGAACAAGGGAAAGAGAGAGAGAGGAGGAAGAGCAAGAAAGAGATTTAGCGAGAGAGAGAGAGAGAGAGAAAAGGGAGAGAGCAGAGAAGGGACGGGACTGGCACTGTCTGTCAGTCAGATGCCCAGAGCTGCGGTGTGCACTGTGTCACCCACACGACCGAGCCGTCTGTCGAGGCCACCTGCCTCATTATGGGAAATGTATGCATCTGGGGCAGGCTCTGGCTGGCTCATCCTCAGCATGGGCAGGGAAAATGGCACACTGGCAACTATTACTGCATTATGTTAGCAAGCTGTACACACTGCATGCATACATACTGCACTGAGCGAGAGAAAACTAGTGAGCCAAGAGTTTCACTGAATGGGCTGGAAAATGTTTGGAAGTGACTTGGTGTGTGGATTTTTCACATAAATTCAGACTGGGATAAGACTGGTACCATTCTTAGACAGGCAGTGCATTGCATATGGCACCATGATACATAAAAATAGTAACTGACACCCAGTATCTGTATATTCAAACTGTGTAAAAGGCATGTGATCTTTGAGTAAGAGTTGTATGTGTGTGTGTGAGAGAGACAGATTGAGAAAACAGCATGTCACTAAGTGGACAGCTGAATATAGTGGCTGCCTGGACCCTGTGTAAATGTCCTCCTCTGGCCACAGGGTCCTACAGCAACCAACACGCACAAATGGAACTAACTGATCACAACAGAAAACTTTCTCCCTGTCCATCCGTGCACCCCTTCCCCCCCTTCTCCTGCCTTTCGCCCATACCTGGCCTGAATACCATTAGACCTAATGGAGCGCAGTGTGAGGGACAGCCAATCATGATGGCGTCCCGTCAGTGACACCGACATGTATCTTGGTGCTCATTATCATCCTTGAACAGCGCCAATTTACATCTGATGCTCTGACTAATTCTGCTCCAGTGTTGTCAAGAGGCATAGGAAGTGGCCTGGCCGTGATGACAGCGCGGCTGTCAGGAGCCTGTGGATGGAGGATTCCTCGGGGCATGATTTAATGCCCATGTCAAGCCCCGCTGTCAGCCTCTCTCTCTCTCCCCGCTCCCCGTGCTCCTTCTCTCCATCCAGCCATTAGGATTCAGCCAGCGGAGAGATGGAGCGATACAGCTAGCGATTGGCCTGCTTAGGATTCACACTCTGGGCAAGAAAATAACACGCCCTGTTTCACAAGTGATTACCCTTTCCCTGTAAACTGCAATTAAGGCAAAAAAAAAGCAAAGCGGCAAAGAGGTGATGGAGAAACAAAACGTAAATGATCGCCAAGTGAAGAGGAAAACCTTGAGCATTTTCCCCCGCTGGTTTATGGTTTCTTGTTTGTCTAATTTCCATAGACAACTTTTCCATGGTGTTTTGCTGAGTTGTTTTGGTTTCTGTTTAGTTGTATAACACCCACAGATTTCGTGGGCCCTCGCCCTCCCTCTTGTAGAGTGATTAACATATTGCATGATGTCTCTGGATAGTTCCCCTTGCACTATGCAATCCTTTCTTGCATTCTGTGTATTTACTTTGGTCAGGATAGAACAGAATTTCAGCAGTTTTTTTGTGGAGCACAGACCAACCATCTTGTAAAAGTTTATTCAGTGTGAATTTCTAGAAATCTACACATGCTGTGTTGATGAGCATAAAGCTGTGCATGTGTCTGAGTTTTTGAGAATGAGACAGACGCTGTCTGCTTGTCTGAAACAATAACCAAACCTGAGACGCCTGACCTATGTTGACCTTTGCTAAGGGTCAAAGGTGAAAGGGGCCACAGATGGCTGGAGACAGCTAGCCAGTACTGAGTGGACAGAGAGGACAGGGTGCAGATATTTCACAGTGTCACAGTAGAAACAACTTGACGGTATATGGGTCTGAGATCTGCAAAAATACATATTTTGCCACTGTGATGGTATCCTACAATATGTTGCTGCAATATGTTGGCCACCCCCAGTTTCTCTCCTCTCTAACAAGGCAGTGATGGATGACCAGACATTTTGCTGCCTAATGTGAGTGTAAGGCCATATCGCTCAGTTTGGTTTGTCCTTGTGAGCTCTCTTTAAACATGAGCACAGCACTGCACACAGCAGAACACCGCAACTGCTTCAAAATAGAGGCCGGCGTGATTTTATGTGAGCCATCAGGCTTTAAGATCACAGTAGCAGAAATTAACCTGACCGTTTCCCCTGCTTTAACTTTTAATGAACATTAATTAGATTCGGTCTGCCTTGTGCATGTTTTGGCTTAGCTACATATCCGTTTTGGCCACATTAGGCTGTGCTTGTAGCCGCTGATTGCAGCTCTCACAACGTTTCAGCTGTGTGAGAAAAAAAAAATTCAGTTCACAGCATTAGCACTGGAAACCAGTCAAAAAAACAAGGAATGTTTGCATGTGATTTAGGTGATAGATGATTTTTATGAAGTGTTTCTTTGGTACACCTTTTTACTATAGCTCAGCAGTTGGCAGACTGGGGAGGTGGGCTGGACTGGTTTGGGCCTTGTCCTGGTTAGTGTTGGTCTGGCTGGTGCAAACCTGTATGCCGACATTTCTCAGTGTACATAAAACTGTGAGAAATCTTTGTAGATTGTTATAAATCTATTTATAAAATGGGATATTTAATGAGGCCCCACGACCCTGTACGCAGGATAAGCGGTTGACGATGGATGGATGGATGGATGGATATTTAATGAGGAATAAGTAATAATACACTGATGAATAGTTAAATGTTACAAATATATGTTTGACTAGCTAGAATGTTTTTAGAAAATGAATTAAAAATAAATTAGAATTAGCGTAAAACTTCAATTAGTAGCCGAGTCCCAAAAAGCCGCCTACCACGTTTACTGGCCTGGTGTAGGAACACATTTTGACAAATAAACGCAGGCCTCAATTAAACGCCTGGTCTGGTTTTTATGTAAGTTCTTTGGATGTATAAAACCTCTTAAACCCTGGGGGGTCACCTGCATTAGCTGCTTTTAAGCTGCTTCTAAGCTGCCTAGATTGTTAATAAAATATTAATGTTTAAACTCCTCAAATGTAAGTCGCTTTGGATAAAAGCGTCTGCCAAGTGAGTAAATGTAAATGTAAATGTAAACTTATCAATATGTCAATATAAACATGCTACATTGTTAGCGGAAACAACAAGCTCCAAAGTCTAATTCACATGAATTTACTAGTGTAACCTGCATGGTAGGCTACAATAGATGAAAAAAAAGAGCCGAATATGTCCGTTCCTTGATTATTTATATTCTTTTAGTCTGTAAGGGTCCACCAATCAAAAGAGCTTTTCATAAAAATTTATCCAAGTTATGAATCCTGTCATGTGAAGTCCATTGCTTTCTGTCTGCTAACTTCTGCCACACTTTTCTCATCCTGTACCCTGTTGTTGTTTTTGTTACATTGCTGCCTCTGTCGGAGCTAGATCAAATGAATGATGTGCATTTGATATTATTTGATAATTTTTCATTTTTAACAGCAATATTCTGTTTAAAAAAAATAAACGGTTTCATAGTAGCCTTTTTCAGTTTTGTGCAAAAGGAATTAAAGGCCTGTCTCATATGGACACCTGTCCCAAATATAGCCAGGTCAATTCAGTGATTTTAGCAAATAAATGCCCGGGCTATTAATAAAAGTTTTACGGTATAGGAAATTGTAAATCATTACAACAATGCAGTTTTTAAAAGTGACAAATGTACATACCTTAATTGTTTTATATCGTCTATAGGACTCAACTATCCCCAAATAACTAAATAGATAAATAGAACTGGAATTTTTACATCAATTTACATTGACTGCCCCATTCTCACCTTTAATTTAAATGTGTTCTGTGATTGTTGTTGTGTTTAAAACTTGTAAAGAAAGCAACATGTGGGTCTTAACAGAACTTCCACTTGTCTGCAACTGTCAGGCAATTTTAAGCTTCTCCATAACCCATGAAGCCATGTGCTGAGTAATGAAAACTGTACGAAGAATGTAACCAAAAACTCCTGACAAAAGTACACATGTAGTAAAATAAATACAAATATTTGTGAACATTCAACGCCCTCCTGACCCCCAACACATGCAGATGCTTCTTCACAGTATCTTCTTCATAATTTGGCTCTACTTAGTTTACTTACTAAACTAGAAGAGAGCACTCAGTAGAGTGCAAATCTCTTCCAGGTGTGTCTGGGCATGTGGATGGAGAACATGGAGGGCAGGTTGTGTGTCCAGAATGTATGCAGGAGAGCAGTGGAATGAAGGGGGGCAAGTTTTTTTATATAGTATAATCTCAGTTTTCTTTAAGATGCATAGAATAGTGTAATGATATTCTAATTTACCATTGTCCCTACTGGCTCCCTTGCAGTCAACATGTTGGCAAAGATAACAAGGATTTAGAATAACAGGGATTTATTCATCTCGTATCGTGGCTAACTTTAGTGGATCATAACATATCTGGTATAGAATGATGCTGCGGTTCAAGGTGAGACCAAACGTTTCTACGGATGTCAATTTTTGAACCATGACAAAGGCCAAAATGTGGCCTGCCTAAGCCTTGTTTTTAGTCTAGCAGATTGCCAGAAATGCTTTTTGCTTATCATAAAATGGCAAATAATGCTGAAAGGACGAAAGTACAAAATACATGTGCACAAAAAATACACACACACACACACACACACACACACACACACACACACACACAGATGCCTGGTGGAGATGATTAAAAACTATAATGCAACCAGTAACTATATGTTAATGTTAAAAACAAAGATATCCCCAGTATCAAAGGCACCATGAGGGATTTTCGACCACTAGTAGACGATATGAAGCAATGCTTTATGAGTGGGTTATTGTTTTGATCTACAGGTGGCAGTAACACGCCCAGAAATCCCATAATGCACCAGTAAAGACAAGGGGAAAAAAAGACTGCTAGCAAGTAAACATGTAGATAAACAATGCAATATTTCAAACCAAGCTGCAACCTCCAGGTCTGAAAAGTAAAGCCAATGCGGAAGTGCCTTAAACCTGCATTCTTTCTAATGGCCAGCAGGGGGCGACTCCACTAGTTGCAAAAGAAGTCTGATTAATTGACTAAATGACAAAATTAACCTATTTCTCACTTGATTTATTCCCTCGGTAAACACTTTCCTAATAAGTTTATGGTCTCAATTGTTAGTTTCAAGTCTTTATCAATACAGCATGATGTTCATTTAGTAAATTATTGTCCCATTTAGAGGAAAATAGACGTCATGAGTCACTACCATGGTGACCTATTAAACAGGATTGAGACAACTCGTATTCCCTGCACTGTGTACACACAAATCAGTGAGTGACGTCATGGTGGCTACGTCCACTTCTTTTATACAGTCTGTTTAAAACACTTAAAAATCGACATTGTGAAGTAAATGCATTCCACATGTTTGTCAGGCCTCAAGGATACAGATAATGCATTTTGGTCGATAACACTGAATGTAAACAGGAACTTTGCTTGTTGACAGGGAAACTCCACAGGGAACCTTTAAAATGGAGGAATAACGCCACAAAATTCCTCAGAAATGCACACAGGACACACAGAACACACACAGAAACGGATGACAGTGTTTCACAAAGTTATTATCTGTAACAGAACTGTATTGCACTACACTGCAATGTACAGATGGTTTGATTTTCCCGGCCTCTCAGTGAATATGTGTGTGAGTGAATGCTCATATCCTGACCCAAATCACAAAACAACCACATTTTCCCGAATTTTGGTAACCACTTGGTAAGTGGTATCTAATCATTTGAATATTATTAGTAGTGCCACCACAGTAGTCCAATGGGGATAAATGGAATGTTGTTTGTGATCACTGCAAAATTACAAAAGCACTAACAGTGTAAAAAGAAAAGTTTTTTTAATTTGAGACTGTCCCTTTAATGTATTGATACAGAACAAATAAGCATTTGGACAGATACATTTATGCAGTGTCACTGGGAAGAGTTGGTGTGGCAACAAGGTGCCAATTGACCCATGCAGTTATTATTTCCAGTTTGTTTCCTTTCTGAGGGTAGAGATTGATGGATACCAAGAGTGCTCCTGTGTGTCTTGAAGGGAACTATTGATTGCTGTTGCCGTTGGTTTCAGCCTCCATTTGTTGATCTGCCCATGAAAGCCCAACTGCATGGATCATAGAAATGACCCCAGCTCTTTTTAATGATGTTTGAGCCTCAGAGAAAAAACCTGTTTCACCCACTAACAGTCAGGCCAGCCATGCTGTATTTTTTTTCCCAGATGGACAAGTTGTATTTGTTTTCAGTGGACGCTGCTCGACGGTGATGCTAAGAAATAAGGAAATGCTTAAGTATTCACAGACGTATGAGTGCACAACAATTGTTAGCAATTTTGATAATGATGCTCTCTGAATTATGACATTTCAGCTCTACGTTCATTTGCTAAATTGTGTTTAGTGTCATTTTTATTGCAATTTTCATCAGTGCTTTTTTTCTTCACTTTAAGAAGAGAAGGGATCATTAGCCCAGGACTGTTCAACCATGCACAGAGGAAAAATGCCATCAAAGTTGACACAGAAAATGTCCTTGTTCTCTAATTTATAAACAAAAAACACAGATTTTCCCTTTCATGTGGCTTCTTGGAGATAATTATGACAAGATGAAAGCAGTTAAATTCCTCCCTCTGTTCTCTGCTCTTCAGATGGTTCCCCCATTGTCAAAAATGTAGATGAGATTTCATGTGGCTGTCATTGCCTGTGTCCCGGTCTCTCTCTGGCTCCCTCTCTCGCTCTTGTGTCTCTTATCCTCCTCCTTCCTGTCTCGCTCTCCCTTCTCTGTCTGTCTCGCTGTTTCACTCTTCTTTGTCAGTTTTTATTGAACTCTGATATCCAAATCTGTAATGTTTTCAGAACTGTCAATCAATCAGTCACTATCTGTCTCAGAGGTTGCTGTCCCCTAATGGAAGAGAATGATTAGCTTTCATGATTTTTATGGTTTAAAGCTCTTGAGCACAATCAAAGGGACGGATAAGTCTTGTTCTTGCAAGCATATGTTTCGGTGGAAGACACACACACACACACACACACACACACACACACACACAGTGTTGATTGGATGTCTACAGACCCCTCCCTGCTCCTCTCCCTCCCTCACACACTCTGAGGCGACGGGCTGGTGCACTGCGAGTGTGTCGTGCCATGCTGTGGTGTCTGCTAGTATGTGTGTGTTGGTGAGTGTGCCCTCCTGGGAGGTAATTACCAGAATAAATACAGTAGAGGCCATGGCTGCTAATTTATGCCTGATTGTTGACTGTCAAAGTATTGTTTAACATGCACACAGTGGGCCCTTGGTGTTTCATATCCTCCTTCTATGTGTGTGTACTGCTTTGTGTGTGTGTGTGAGAGAGAGAGAGAGAGAGAGAGAGAGGATCCTTTTACTCTGTGACCCTGCTAGTTAAGTAACCACACATACAGATATATTATCCTGTGTCACCTGTGGCCGTCCGCTGCCTTTTCTTCGGATGGTTGGATCATTCACAAACTTACTGTCTATGAATGTTTTTGTACCAATGTGGGTTTCAGGCCTTGTTAGGTTTATTTGCCTCATCAGTTACAGACTTTTTAGGTTTTACGGTTATAGTTAGAATTAGCAAGTGGTGGAAGAAGTATTTAAAACTTATACTTAAGTTTACTAGTACTTGAGTAAATGTAATTAGTTACACTCAAGGTTGGGTTAGGCATGTAGCTGAAGGCTGTGTTCAGACAGAATTCAGCACTGTGTTAAAGAAATGCAGCCCCCTCATTCCTTTAAATCATATCATTGATGCATGTTGGATGCCAACGCAGAAAAGAATGCAGGTATGTCAACAAAACCCAGTTGGACCTGGCTCAATTTTAGGGTTGTGGCAACGCACTGGGTTGGCCAACGACATCCACCGGTAGCGTTTGAAGTCAAACTGCTGTTTTTTTAACGTTTATTTATTCAGAGGAGCTTCACTCAGAGGAAGCCTCTCTTTTGCAGGAAGACCCAGATCACATTTGCACAGTTACACATTCACACCTGGAAGCTGCCTAGTACAACCACAGTCTGATCTGCTGCCCATTGAGCAGCTAATATGGTAATGTCCGGTGCCGCTAGTTGCAAAAAACCAAGATGGCGGCGGCCAAACTCGAGGATTCAAAATGGCAGTCCACAAACCAACGGAAGACGTCACGATGACTTCATCCACTTCTTTTATACAGTCAATGTTCCACACCCAAATTTATCCTGCCAGTCCAGGGATTAAACCGGCGACCCCCCTGGTCACATGCTCGTTTCTCCAACCTTTAGGCCACCACTGCCCCTTTACATCACATTCGTTACCACTGAGAACAAAGTGATACCGTGATAACTTTGAGTGGTAAAAACCTGCCTTTCAAACCAATGTGCAGCATTTTGACTTCTGATATATTACACTTATGGACCTTATTGGATCATATTTCATTATGTCACTCTACCTAAAGCAATATAGCCACAACATAGCAACTTCTCTTCAATCTTTTCTTTGTTGTTAGGCTCTTTTCTGTTTGTGTGTGTGTATATTTACTGACTGACTCTGTTTTTTTGGTCAAGAGAAATTGTAAATATTGCCAGCCGTATCCATTAAATATTTTCCCATTAATTAAGCAATCAATTCCAGTAATCAACAGAATTATAGTTGGAAATTAAATGATTATTACTTACCATCATTTAAACACATCAGTTCAGTCAGTGGAAGGTTTTTAAAATTACTGACTTGTGACCACAGCTTGTGTGTAAATTGGTTTACATCTTGTGTGACTGTGGTTACACATAAATCCTCTTCAACTCACTGTTCCAAGTAGCATTTCCCTTATTCCGATCTAAAACCACTTTCTATTGATGTTTCCACTGTTCTTGAACCGCACAGTTGTTATCAGATAGGCCAGCTGTGGTTGTGTGGTTGAGGGGCTTTAAACGCCTCATAGACACCTCGTGAGTTTTATGAGCATGAGAGGATAGAGACTTCACAGTGCTTGAACTGAGGGAGCTGCTAAGGCCCGGCATAGCCAAAATGATGTGCAAAAAGTCACTACAGTGGAAGTTAAGACGCTGCCACCCAAATAAGGTTCGAATTAAGTTAACTCTTGGTCCAGAACTTTTAACGATAGCCTAGGTCTATCAAAGATATTGGATATTAATTCATTAATAATAGATACTAATGAGCTTTGAAGTGGTTACTGTTGGACTTTAGTAGTCCCCAGCGACTAATGAAGGCTGTGAAAACACCTTTGAGGTGCTGGGGGCCGGGGGGACTGGCTGGAGGAAATACCAAGTCTTTGTATTAGAGCTGATTGAGCTGGTCTGTGCCCCAGCTTCGTTACAGCCGACCACTTACACGGCACGAATTCTACTAAGAAGACCGCTGATGAATTTGTTTAATTGAACGTAAATAATGAATTCCCAAGGAAGAGATTTGGCCCAGTTGTAATTGCCAAAGATCAGACGGCACAATACCAAACTTCAAAACGGCCGAGCCAGGCGGTCGTAAGAGCCGTAACGACGACTTCGAAGAAAAAAGAAAGGAGCGATATAGGAAGTGGGGGGGGGGGACAACAGAGGAGGAGTAACAGAGATGGAGAAAAGAAGATGAACTAATGAGGAACAAAGACCTAACGAGTTTCGCGAGGAAAATGAAGTGTTTCCAAAGTCGTCTTTAAACTTGGTGAGATGAAACGCGGGAGCGGCAGTTGTTTTTGACAGCTCGGGATGCGATGGGCCACAGCTCAGAGAGAGAGGGGTAATTCCCTATTCCTTTATATTACCCACTCTCTCTCTTTCTCCATTTCTGCTGGGAGCCCCCTCATCCCTCTCTCCGCTTCTCTACATTGATTCTTGAATTAGACTGTTTTATTGAATAATTAATAGGCCTTTTCCCATGATTGATGATTTGCATGGCTTGAATATTAGCTTTTCAATCAAACGCAGCTTGTTCTAATGTAACCATATTGAAAACATGTCAAACACTGTTTACCCACTTTGTGCGCGATGTTGTCTTAAGTTCCGGCTGCAGAGGCCTCACAATGCTCAGCGGTGGGGAATGGCCTTGTCAAGCGCTCACTCAGTGCTGATTACAAGGCCCTTGAGTTCTGACACTCATACTGAACACGCATATATACATACGGTTAAGCTTGCTAACACACAAATAGACTCAGAGAAACACAGACAATTCTAGGCCTACATATATAAGTAGGCGTGCATGGATACACACACCCATATGCACAGACACACACCCACAAAAACACACACAAAAGAGCCCTGATAGTTTTCTTTCCACCAGCCGTCAGTTCCCCAAAAGAGCCTGTCTAATAGCTACAGTAGCGCTCTGCTTAGTTTGAGTGGCAGCGAGGCCAGTCTGGGAATAGATTGTCAGGCATATTGCCTCTACCGTCTCTGCGCCATATCACAGAGAGAGAACACATCAATGCTGGGAGAGACACATGCATTAAGATTCCCTTTTAATTTGACTGGGATTGAAGCCGAGTGCTAAATTACGTCGTCACCCCCCCTGCTCAGGCGCCCCCTCCCCAATCCATCGAAGCTTGTTTTTTGTTTGTTTCGCTTATTTATTTATTTCCCGCCTTACTTATTCATTCATTCCAAGAGTCCGATTTTCTGAGAGTGTGTCAGTGCGTCGCTCAGCGCATGAAAGCACTTTGCGTGGCGTTGTGTCTGGTGTGTTTAGACGGTTCCAAACATGTGCATGGTTAAATAATTTACAGAGTAACTGACTAATGACAGGCAGTGATCATGTCGAGACGAAGAGGCCTGGGTGACTGCTGATCAGGGACAGAGCCTGTCTCTTCCCCTCACACTCACTGCTTGTGTTTTTGTGTGTGTTTGTGTGAGGCTGTGGATTTGGCTATGTTGCGGGTTTGGGAAGGGAATATGTTTGTGTTGGTGTCTCAGTACTGCAGGAAGCTGCACAGATTACAGTTCACTCACTGCTATATATGGAGAGGATGAATCCCTCCCAAGACATTTGTAGAAAATTGATTTTGAGTTCCATTCATCACTTGGGTTTTGTGTGTGACAGTTCATTCACTGTGTATACAACAAAACTATGAGCTCTGCATACTTTAAGTTCCCAAGACATTTCACTGAGAAATGTGTATGAACCTGAGATTGAGTGTTGAGCATAATTTTATCTCTGATGATATTGTTGTTTATGGCAGAGGTTTGTGCTGTTCAGCTACATCACCAGTTATGCAAACAGACAATGCTTACCCTAACTACCCCTAATACCCTACCTGTTTATCCTAACTACTCCTTAACCTAACTGTTGCTGAAGGTTAGGGCTCATGAAAGAAATCTTTATCAGTGTTTTGAAAATAAAGAAAAGAACAAGAAAATCAAAATATTATTTTAAAGGTGATGGCTAGCGAAATAGTTGTTATTGTTAACAAATCCCATGAGAAGACCAGAACCAACGATGATTTAGTCTGTCTCTCAATACTGTCTTCCCTACTCTGACTCAGACTACTGTCTGTGGCAGATTTGTTTCTGCTGACGGAGTCAATCTTTAAAAACAGGCATAGAGTTAAATTCTTTCTACATTTAAGTAATTTTCTAAAATAGCTGGTTACTGTAATTATTAGCAAACAATAAATAGATTAAATAGATTAAAATAGTTTATTTACCGGCGACTATTTTCTTATTTTGTGCTCTAGTGAATATTTAGCACCAGGACATTGTATGTGATTGGTTTATAATACGACTGTGCCCTTTTTCATCATCATGAAGAAGCAACATGTAACCGAAATGTGTTTGTTCTTGTGTTTTCATTACATTTTTTTTTATTTTTGCACAATAATAGAGCTCTAAGATATATCATGCTTTGGCTACACAGGCAACAGTTGTAAGGAAGATCGTATGTAAGAAATAGAAGATCACCAGACTAATGTTGTTTTTTTATTTCTATCTATTTACCTTCTGCCGCTATAAAAGCTGTGCTTGTTGCGAATAATAAATTAATATGTGGGGATATCTACAATCTAGGGGCAAATCAATTTAAACACCTCATGCTAACACTATCTCACATGTCACTTCTTATATATATATATATATAAAAAACACTTGTGAAGTAGCTCACAAACATATTGTGTTCGGCAAGACACAGCTAAACGTGTAGCTGTTTCTTGGGTGTTGCACTGTCAGTTTTAAATGACATATCTACCAATAAGTGGTACAGTCCAGTCTGGTCGAAGGAAAATAAGAATTAGGGAGGGCTCTGCGTTTTCACAGACACAATCATTTACCAACAAAGATATTAAATAAGAAGCTAACCAGCTAAAGAAAGAAACCCAGAATTAAACAAAAACACATATAGCACAATAACAACCTCCCAAACCTCGGCTCCTCTCACTATAAAGGCACCTTGAAGAGGAGGGCCGCTCCCTGGGGCTTACCAAGTATCTGATCTATTATGCAAAAAATCATTAGGCTAAATTAAAAAGCTGTTTGAGGGTAACCAGATCCTTTAATGAGGTCAGCGAGCAGAGGAGCGACATTAAAACACAACCCTAGCACAGAAACACGAGACAAGAGGAGAGGGAGGCCATCGATTATCAATCACGTAGGTCATTATCTCGCTGACTCTCTCTCTCTCTCACGCACACACATATGCTCACGCAGAAACACACTCAATTACAAACACATTCCATTCCTCTCACTTTCTCCCTCTTTATCAGACAGGTAAACTTTTTATCGTTTCAGTAATCATGCCTTTAAGCTTCCTCACAACTTCGCTGGTCATCTTGTGACAAAAGCAGTAATCAGGACGGATTCTGCGTCTCTTGCGGGATCGTTTGTTTTGAAGTGGGTGTGTTTGTGTGTGCGTGTTTAGGTTCATCTGACAGTCTTCATAGAGTTCCTGGGAAAAGACATCAGTTTATTTGGCATGGTGAGTGCCTCTGCTCTGTCTATTTAATTAGTGGTGTTGAATCTCAAGCAGGCTGCAGATCTAAAAATACAACCAAAATGATGTTAAAGAGACAAGATACAGTAAAAGCTGACAATTATGATAATACAGCTCAGTTTGGAAAAAGATATATAGTAAGATGTGTCTAACCTGCCTCCTGAAGCAATGCAAAACTGGTTAAAGTGTGTGTGTGTGTGTGTGTGTAGGCTATGTTTGTTTGTTTCTGTCTGTGAAAGAGTAACAACAAAAGCCTGCCTTCTGTACATTAACTGCAATAATTTATAAACAACACATATGCTCCTGATTATATTTACATCTCATAACCATAGAACAAACACATTATCTGAATCTTAATTGGATGAGAGTGAAAGCTTTAAAGCTTAAATGAATTTATCAAACAGGACAGTTGGCCTCATCAAGTCATGCAGAAAGCCATTTCACTAAAGGCTAACATGATGACCTCTTTGAATGTACTTTGATATTCCTTCTCCTGGAGCTACTGGGATTAGTTATATTATTTGATGCACTGCAAAAGGGTAATCGCTATCAAAATCACTTGTACACTTGTTTTGGCGTATCTGGTAAATACCCCCTCCATGCTACACACACCGAAAATATATAAACATATATTCAATTATTTAAATTTGAATAGACTAAAACAAAGAATAGGCAATAACATTGAACAAAGAATATAAAACTAGCACTAAGGGAAGAAATAAATATTAACTATTTTTACAAGGAAGATATTTACGTATAGACATAAAAACATGTATACACACAAGAAATATGTATACTCATGTGCATGTACTGAATGTTTGTCTATAAAGTAAAACTACATAGTTTTTAGAAATAAGAACAATCTTAAAACTTGGCAAGACAAAAACAACTCATATTTTATTCTTTTGATAAAGTTGTTAAAAATACAGTTGTCATCTTATATTAAGATTTAAAGCAGTTGAACCTAAGAGTGCACTACTATTCCCCCCATGCTTCCTCTGACGGTTTGGTGGCAATGACAACAGTAATGTTGGTGTTAACGTGTGTACCTTCATAACCTGGATTTGAAAATTTAAAATTTTACTAATAAAGTCACCTGTGTTTTTTTTGTTTTAATAAAATGTACGGATTGCCATTTTTTTGTCATTGTTGTATTTAGTATTTATTGAGTTTTGCATCTTTCAGCTTTTTGTTTTGGTTTTCATATTGGACTGACAAATGCTTATGATGCTCTTTATATATTGTATATGTATATAGAAATAAACAATTGTCACTTAAAAAGTGAAAATATATCAATGTTGTGTTTACAGCTTGTTTTTGCTGCCCCCAAATGGTCAAAAAATCAATTACTGCAGCTTTAAGGTCAAATATAGTGCCTTACTTGTGTGTGTGCATATATTTTCTTGCTTTTGCATGTGTGTGGTGTTTGGAGGGTTGATTAAAACCTAAAATAGCTACCTGGTGATGTATCCAATCAATCACGATAACCCTCTCCGACCTTGTTGACCCATCCTCTCTCCATGCCTCTCTGAAACTCTCCCTCTCTTCTCCCCTCCATCTGACTGAATGTCTGCATCCATTTTCTCATCTGGCATCATCTCTCCGTCACCTGCCAGCACTCTGGGGACGGTTTGTGTGTATCTGTCTGCGTCAGTCGACCCCTTGACCTCCGGGGAGCTGAGTGAGAGGTCTCAGTATGGGCCTGTATCAAACGGGACAGTTGGCATGGCTCAATCAGATGCAATTACGGCGGCTGCGATTAGCGCTGTCAGTGTATGAAGCATGGCCACGGGTAGAGGCGAGCAATGTGAATAATGGAGGAGTGGGCGACTCACTGGAGAGCAGCAGCCTTCAAACATGCAGCCGCTCTGACCCTGATCTCTCTTTACCTGCGGGAAGGGGTTCGTCAGGCTTTTTTTTTTAGCAGGCTGTTATAATGTTACTCACAGGCTATCACTGGCAACTGTCAGCTGTAGAGGCCACGAGACAGAGGAGGCCATGACGGCTGAAATACCTAAAAGGACAACGAACATTTATGTCACAGGCTGCGGTGCTTTGAGATCAACAGTTGTCAGCTGATCTGAGGACAATTGTTAGAACACCTGCTCGATGCTTTTGGTAACATGTGGCCCCCTCTCTGTCTCACAATCACTCTCAAAAGCCTGGCAGACTTGTATGACACATACACTAGCTTACACACAAACACACTCATACACAGTCTTGCTGTGCTTTTAAACACAGCAGGTTCTAACAGGCTTTTTTCAAATAGCTATGTATTTCATCTTTTAGATATTATCCTTTCTTTGTGTAACTTTTTTGAGCCATGTTGACTGTGGCCCAATTAAGAAAATCCCTGATATTCCACAGTGACAGGGGGTCATGTACCAATGCTCCAGCCTCTGCCTTTAATGTTGTTCTCACAATGTAACTCGATTGATTCTGATCTGTCGAATGCGGTATTGTGATGGCAGATAAGAGGAAGATGTGTGTGTGTGTGTGTGTGTGTGTGTGTGTGTGTGTATGTGTGATTAGGGGTTTGTGTGAGGCAGTGTGTTGCAGACCCCCAGATACATTAAAAGTATTATTGGACCTGCACACATGCTTAATGCTAGCATGCCATGTGTTCTTCCTGTTTGAGTGTAATCGAGCAGTTCGCTGTGACCTTTAGGTGGTAGGCCTGCAGCTTCATGATTAGAGGGTCACTGGCTCAAACCCTGCTCCAGCTGTTCCCCTTCAATCCTTGTACAGTCCCAGAAACAATTGCGAACAGTTCGATGACATCACCAGTCACAGAGAGGCCAGTGGGAAACCCGCCCTGCCCCTTCCCCTCACCTCTGGGATATTGCTAATGAGGCGTCCCGCTCCTAGCACTCACTCTCTCCTTCTTGTTCTGTTTCCATCAGCTGTCCGTCCATGGTCCTGCTCTGTTTCAGAATCATAGCTGGATCACCCTGCAGACCAGAGACACCCTACAGTTCCTGCTGCTGCTGCAGCTCTCTAATGACTCGCACACAGGAGAATGAAAAGTCAGCCTGTAGCTCGGCCAGCGTGCAGACTGACCAGCCAGCCGGCTCACTCACATCTGAGGGACAAGCAGTAGGAGGTAACCTTCACACACTGTGATCTGAATAACTGGCTCACATGCTCGCTGATTTGTCAGCCAAATCACTCCAACAGGAGCGTTTTTTGATATGGGCTAAATTTATTGGTTCATTGTGTGAAAGCAGCATGTCCCTCTTTATTGTCTAGGGGTGAAACATCACTTAGAGTCGAATAGTAATTAGTCACAAGGGAGAGTCCATAGTAAAAATAAAATGACTTGTTTGGTATTGAATTAACATGAACAATGGCATGTGAAGGCAGGAGCAGCAGCAGACAAAGAACAAAAGCATTTTTTTTATCAATATGCAAAATTGACTGATGTGCTTATTCCAGGCCTGTAGAACTCATTGTGGGTTTTTTTGTTAGATACAACGAGGCTATTGGGATAGTCATTACAAATTCACAAACAAAGTAATGATTGTACCGTATTTATCAGATGTTGCTATTTATTGCGAGCAAGCTGTATTTTTTTTCATCCTACTGGCAGTTCCACGGAGAGTAGGCCAAGCTGCTCTCCCCTCACATCTGCCTCTGTGCACCCTGTGTAGTGAATTCACTTTGCCACGTTGGAAGGAGCTGCGAGGTTTTGAACTCCAACCACAGTTAAAAGATAACTTGGTTGCAGTTGCATGTGACTTTGAAATCTAAAATCTCTTTCTGTTTCTGAAGGAAGCACTGACAAGACAGAGAGCGAAGCTCCCTTTCTTGCAGTTTTGCTTTTCTGTTAAAAATCAAAAGATGTAGCTCGCTTTATTTCCCCCTAATCAGCATGCAGCTGCTTTGGTGGTGGATTGCAGAGGTGTAAAACATGCTCTTTTTCTGTATGGTGCTGCACATATTTCACAAAAGATATTTGTACTCTTCATCTTTGAAAAAAAGAAAAAAAGAGGGAACACGTCTTACAAAACGACCACAGTTCATTTTCACAAACCTATATGTTTTTTTTTCATCTGATACCAAATATTTGTCAAGCGTTTGCTAAGCTGTGATGTTCGTAAACCACTGTGCTCCATATGTCTGATATACCTGGGATAGTAGCTTTTATGACATCCTGCATCCCTTCCCGTACACCTGTAAAATATTAAAGCAGAAGGTGGGGCTGCGGGTGGAGATTGATTTGTAATTATAGCTTAATATGGTAAGTACAGGCTAACTGAATCAGCTGTAGCATTTTTTCTCCTAATCATTTTGATAAAGGTAAGGCATGTCGATCCAGGATTTTTATCACTGTGCTGTGCATGACTTCACATGATGTAACTGATGTAATCAGGATATCAGGATGAGCTCAAAGCAGATTTGGCCTTCTTCTATCGTCTCTCTAACATGACTCATTTGGCAAATAGTTTTATTAATAACCAGCCTCTTCTCCTCCCCCTCCCAGCTCTGTGTCACTGAAAAATATTAGAACATCCTGTCTTGATAACTATAGACCTGCACAATGTCTTTAGCAATTCAGCTGGACAAAAGTCAGGAACTGGAAGTACCCCAAACGATTTTCAAACCAGAAAAAGTCTCAGTGAATGAATGAAACCATTCATCATAATGTTTGGATGCTCATATATTAGCAGCAAGTATGGTCTGAGCTTAGTATCAACAGTAAATTAATGTGGTGTTTTATTTTCTCACAGTTTATAGCCAAAACTGTACCTACTCTCTAGCAAACACACTTGCACTCACTGAAACATGTCTAACATGTGTGAAAGAGATGATTGGAGAGGGAGAGAATGAAAGAGAGAGCGAGAGTGGTGTGAAGGCTTTTTGCTACGGAGCTCCAACTGCCTTGCACATTTTTCATTTCCGACCGAGTTGAAAAGATCAGGTAATTGAAAAAGAGACAATCCAGCAGCCAAGGCTCCACAGATGCCAATGAAAAGCTTCAGTTATATTAGAGTATTACACTTTGGGCCCTGTCTTTGTATTTCTTTCACATGGGGTCTATGGAGAAAAAAATGGCTTTCTAATGACAACACCTGAGAAGTGTTTTCCATCAGGCTCATGCATCATTGTCAGCGCGAGATGAAACCGTATTGTTTCTCTTTTGGATGGGTGATGTCAATAGGGAGACAGCAGGCTGAAGAGAGAGAGAGAGAGAGAGAGAGAGAGAGATGTAGTATGTTCTCTAAATGCAAAGTACATTGAAATGTAATAGAAATGAGATGTTCACACACGCTTTCCCAAATAATAGAAAATCAGGCAGTTCAAGACTTTTATTACTTTTTGGATTCTGTGCATTTTCTCTGGCCAGTATCTGATTATTTATACTGCTGACTTGTTCTGGTGATCATATCAAAAGTTGCGTCCTGCAGTGCAGTCTGCCGCAGAAATCTACACAGTTAATATTCATTATCAGATAATGAATAACTCAAGAAACATGAATAAGTCAATTGTCAGATCTGAACACATGAAAGACTAAATAAAAAGTGATGAAAATAACTCAAAAGTGGATCATTTATATATGAGGTGAATAATAAGATGACTGCAGTACACATAATCCTTTAATCAGTGCATTGTGGGATATCTCGTTTATCAGATCTGTTTTTTTTATGGAGGAAGGTTAAATGCAAATGTAAACAAATGAAAATGATTTCAGCTGTATGAGCATGCAGCATGAAGACTTAACATGCATGTCGTACAAGAATCCTTCATATTTTGGATGGATCTCATTTTTCCAAACTCTCTGCCCTCCGTCAAGCCTTCCGAGTGGGATTTGTCTAAGATTAATAGTTTTATGATTTATAGGCTGGCAGTGTGTGAGCAGCGCTGCGCCTCCAAACAGCCAGATATACAATTATCTGCTGCTCTTGCCCTATATGAATGCCATTTCCCCGGCATCCCTCCTTAAAAGAGACATGGGCCATTTGTCTCCCTAGCTGCCTCCTCACCCAGGCCAGTAATAAGCCATCTGCTGGATCTGAACATGAAAGATTAAAATGATATACAGTATGAAAGCTCTCTATTCAGTTGCTAATGTCCAAGATTCAGGGACGCAGAGGCCAAAGCTGTCATCTCTCTCAGGAAGAGGTAATTATCACTCTTCCTCTGAGGGGCGGCCGCTACCTCTGCCTCTGCTTCATGCAGGACCCGGCCCCCGTGCCGGCTGCCACGGGCCAAACCTCATTTAGTAAGCCAGAACAATGCCCGACCAAATGTCTGGCTAATCCCCACAATCCTTTGTATTTATTGAGGGCTGGTCGTATGGGCCTGAGGAGAGGGCCCGCTGCTTGTGTATATGTGTGGATGATTATGTGTGTGTGTGTGTGTTTGAGGGCAGGGGGTCAACTTCAAGCCCTCAGTGCTACAGGCGAGGCGGGTGATTATTTCACTCACTGTCATTAAGTCTTCATTTGTGTGAGTGTGTGTGGGGACTTGTGCGTGTGTGTGTGTGTATGTGGATGCTTGGGTTAGGGGGTATCCCTTGTAAATAAATGGGAGATTAGAGAGAGACATTTTTTTCTCTGAGTTTGATCTACATCTGAGAAAAAGAGCAGAGGAGCAAGCTAAATTGGCCACGTATAGGAAGGGATGGAATGATGGCAAGGAAACTGACCCACAGTGACTGTGTATGGACATGTTCATATGGAATTTTATGTTATTATTTTCAGTATTCGGTGCTTCAGGTGTGATTTATTGTATTTGATGGGCAGCCCCTCTGTATTATCGAACAAGATATTTAACAAAGACTTTTTAGTAATAGAAGTTATGTTGGCATCAGACTACACACTATCATCCCAATCCTGAATATCATCAGGAATGAAAATGAGAATGGGCCATGGCAATTTGTCGTTTTATCCCGTTTAGTGTGTGGTAATGAAGAACAGCACGTGTTCAGGTACTGGTTAGACAATACATTTTAATCCAGGAAGCCCAGTCAGAGTAATAGATTAATGTGTTTAAAGACAACAGAAAATGTTAAAACACTGCACTGATGTTTATAATACCATGATTATAATTATAATACAGGATTTTACATCTCTGGAAAGTTATCACGGTGGAAACTGCTTCTTTCGTCATGTAGCTTAGGACGTATAGAGGCACACCGGAAACATAGGGAGAGAGATGACATACATGAATGGCCCTCGGCCAGAATCAACCTGTGGACGTTTTGGCTATGTTGTTTTGCCCTCTAACTATTAGGCTACATGGGACGGTGCCCCATTGTTGACAATCCTGATCCTGGCAGAATGTAAAAGATTAAATCACCCAAATTACAAAACAACTGTTTTCTGTCATACCTCGAGTGTCTTGCCATGCAAATAATTTATATATATATAAAATATTTAGATATAAAATTGAGAAAAGCAGCAAATTATACCATTTGAGAAGCTGTAACCAGCAAATGTCATTTTGCTTAACAAAACCACAAAATAGATTACTAACTTACCAAAAAAGTTGACTAATCGATCAGTTTAATAACTGTTGAAGCAGTGACCATCTTGTAAGACATAAATGTTGTGTGGTGTGATCTCAACAGAACATCCATCCGCAGTCATCTAATGCCTGATAATGTGGTATTTACTGGTTATGCTGAAATAGCAGAGGAATTGCAGTCTTTCCTCATCAAAGTCAAAGACACATGTTTTCTCTCGTTTCCATCCTCTTCCCACGACTGTATTTTCCCCATTCCTCACCAGAGTTAGGTAGTACTCTGGGGCGTCAATCTGAGCCGTGAGCGCTACTGAGAGAGTAAATTAATTTTCCACGTAGACCAGAGGACTTAATTCACCTACAGTTCCTGGAGCTCATTGCGGGCCAGCCCCCAGTGGAGATAGCGATGGGGCTCAGTGTGTACTTGGACTGGGTGAGGAGATCCAGCAGAGCTCTTCCCGTTAGGTAAGCCTAGCTGTCTTCACTCCCCACCTCTGTGCATCAAACATCAGCTTGTCTCTCTGACATCCCCTTATTTCCCTTCCTTCTTCTCCCCCATCTCGTTCTCTGGACCGGGGAAGAAGCTCCTCCCCCCTTCCAGCTTCCTTCATCCCCCACTCATCCTCCTTTCACAGTCAGAGAAGAAATGCTCCACTCATTCTCCTTTTCGTAATACAAGCCTCAATTATGCATAAACTCGTCAATTTGGCCGTTCAAAGAGGAACGACATGGAATCCAGTGGAGAGGGCTGTCTGAGGATATATCTCAGATGGTGACAACGGGAATCTTAATGCATGTCTTAGTGACTGTCCTGTCTTTCACACCCACTCCCATGTGACCCACCCCCACAATCACATTATTAAACATATCTGATAGAACTTAAACCCAGCCTGCAACTGAAATGCCACAATACACCCCCGTGCTTTATTTTTGAATCTGCCAGCTCTGCTGCTGAATTAAGCTGCCTGCATGACTTTTGCTAACCTCAGATTTCCACCAGCCTGTTGAAAGCAACATTATCTAAAGCTGTCAAAGCATTGTTGATATTTTATGATTGTGGCTCAAAATGTTTGGCTCCAAGCTTTATTATATTTACATCTTCTTCTTTCCAAGTCTTGGCTTATGGCATGTTTAAATGAGATTGTGAGAGAGGGACCACCCCAGCCTCTGCTGTCTTGTTCTCTCTATCTTCCCCTCTATTTTTTCCCTTTCATCTGAGTCCAACTGTACCTTCTCGGTGACACAACATGAGTAAATGGTTCTGTCAGGCCTCCTGAGTGGATTAAAGTGGCCTTCATTTACCTTCATCATTGACCTTATGAAGCTGGTTAACTGCAAAATCCTTAACCCTCAACTGTCATTGTACACTCTAATTCATCCACTCACATGGGGCGACAAACGCATATTTGTGTTCACAACATTATAAAAGGGATAAAAATGAGTCGGAAAGATCTATAATGAAAAAATAGGTTATGGGCTAAAGTAATTCATTCTGGAAGTTTCCCTTTTTTCCGATTTTGGTTGAGATCAAAGCGTGGTTTCAAGTCTAATTAACCAAACGAATGCAGATCCCAGACCTTCTGGCTGTGGGTAAGGCCTTGGAGGGATCCCTAGCTGAAAATCCACATCAGATTTAAATAATTAATATGACACCTTGAGCTCTGCAGAGAAAGAGGGGCTCCATGTTGGAGTTTAGAACAATGTCACTGCCAAGTGTAATGCTGTTTGTCTCCATGAAAATGAGCAGGGGAGAAAGCAGCCACTCCATTGTATGGCCTCCTTGCCGGATCAGGGGACTGCTCTCTCCTTTGTCATGCTAACGGGCTTTAAGGGGCCGTTGGTAAAGAAGACCTGCGGCCTGCGCTCCATTCCTGGCTGGGTCGGGCTGAAGCAAGCTGGGCCTGGCTCTGGGGACTTGGAGCTGGGGTCATTTTATGGTTTTTAATCCTCTTAATCCCCGTTAGAAGGGGCTTGGTGGAGACAAATCCGCTCCCAGAGGTCCTTAGGATTCAAACGCTGCGCTTGAGCAACTGTATCATTTGATAACAACAATGGTCGAGGATAGAGAGAGAAAGGGAGAAGGACAGACGGGGACTGAAATGGGAAGAAAGATCGAAAGCAACATCATGATTGAGAGATATAGATTTTATTTTTGCCCTCTGGTTATTAGCTCTCCTCCTCACCTCCTCTCTTGGTTACCTCTTGCACTTTTGTCTGTCAAAGTTTGTGTCAAGGTGAATAAACCGTTCCAGATCCACACACACACATACACATAAACACTTGGTCTGGGTCTCATGCTAATGACCCTTATGTTGGCCTGTGGTCCATAAAGAAATTCAGTGCACTCTCAGCTCTCGGTTCCCGGTGTGGACAGAACAGCACCCCGTTTTCAGAGTTTCGGAGAGACTGGGGAGCTAGGGATAATCCAGAGGGCCCTATTCAAATTAATACACTCCTGTTAACCTCAGCTCAGACAAGCTCTCTTCATTATCACTCAATTAAAACTGCATATTTGAACAGGCCTGGGCTGGAGAGGCCTCAGACTGTCTGAGCTTAGTGACCAAACAGTCAAGCTATGAGGGAGGGAGGTCACAGTGGGACATAAACACACTGATCAGGAAGAACAGGGATGTATAGTACACTTACTAATTAGAAACGTTTAGGATTGTGACACAATATACCAGCTGGAGTTCTAATAAATAATTACCAGATATTAGATGATTATTTTCTGTTTTGAATTATGTGAAGAAAAGTCTCTAGGCTTGATATTTCATTGCTTGTCTTAAATTCCAGGTTTAGGATTGTACCTTTTGGTTGCGCAGAGAAACAGCCGGCCGCTACTGAAAAATTCTTTTCAGTGCAGACAACATTCTGGCTTCTCTGTCATTTCAAACTGAAAGAATATGACAGGGGATGGTTAGCTTGAGTCACACTTGCCCGTGGCTCACCAAGTAACCCAAACATAGTCTACAACGTTCCTTTTGTGGAGAATGACATGAGACAATGTGAGTTTGTGGTCAGCCATTTTCTGACGGCGGAAACCAAAGCATGGAATGAAGCAGAGGAAAATGCTAAGGGAGAAAAAGTGAATTTAGGAATGATGCTATGCTACAGAGCTTTAGTCTTTAAGGGGACAGATTCCTCTTGTATTTAACTGCTCACCTGTTCTTGTTTCTAATTAAGCACTTACTTCTTTGTATGATATCTCTTGGTTATTTGCTGTCCTCTTCCTCAACTCCTCCTTTTTGTTTCTCTTCCTCACGTTGCCCACCAGCTAGTTCCTGCTAATGTACCCGGAGTGGAGTATGGGGTTGAGCACCTTCAGCGTTGAGCCCTGGTGTGGGAACAGGCTAGCTGTCTGTACTCTGCATATAGCCTGCAGCCAAAGACTGAAAAGGAGCGAGCAAAACAACAACCACAAGTCTGGCCTGTCTGCAGAATGCCAGGACTGCTTAGTGGTTGGCAGCCTCCAAAACACAAGGGGTACACTGCTGTCATTCGATGGGAAGCAATGCTTGAGATCCCAAATTCCACAGACAGGGCACATGTTACTTGGAATGAAGAGGGTAAATCACTCCCCCAGTTTGCATACGTAATGTTGGTCTTGGATGATGATAGTCTCTGAATCTCAAAATGAATTTGAAAAATACACATCCTGGAGTTGAGTGGAGTGGGCTAACTGAGAGCTGCTGGAAGTACTCACCTTCACACAAATCTGTATATTGTTCTTTAAAGATTTCAGAATCACTACACCTCCTCCTCTAAGTACCTGGTGCCAGGTAGCTTATTTGGTGAAGGGTTAATGTGAACTGCTGTCTCCTGCTGCGGCTTTTAAACCAAATTTGGGGGACAAAATTAGTGTGTATTCTTTGTGGCATCCCATAATCTATAGTGGTAGTTGGTAAATTGCCTAATGACGCATTGAGGCAATCTTATCAACTTGTAAAGTTAGGACACATCATGTGATTATGTCATATTTACCAGACATATGCCTTCACGGCAATATGTAAATAATTCAGGGCATAAACTTCAATATTTTGTTGTGTTAGCAGGAATGATGAATCGTTCATCACTTCACAGATAAAGTGTTTATTATGGAACATTTATTTATCACTCCTCATTTTATCAAGCAAATTGTAAAGACAACTTCCTGCTTTGACATTTGGACTTTATTTTTGGTTGCATTAAGCATACGGATTCATATTTAGGGAGCATGTGCAGGTCTTCTGAGGGGCCGCCTTCATGGACTGCTTCAAACACCTGGACTGGGACACAGCTTACACAGGTTATGACTGAAGACACAAAGAGACGACAACAGTACTGGAGTTGATAAGCCATATTTGGGAAGCACAATCCAAACCTGTGTTATCACCTTTACCAAAGATGTCAGCAAACAGTTAATACAATTACAATTACAAGTTCCTGCACTCCAGAAAGACAGGAGCATTAAATGAATAACTGACTGGCAAAGAGCTGTGCTCGCACCCTTTGATTGGTGATTTTTCTTGATTCATGTTTGTATAAATACAGTATGGTACCAGCGCTATTTGTCTATATATATTTTACCTGAGGACGGTCTATAGTGTTATTGATAAAGTGAGTACAGTGTGCAGAATTTTTTGGTTCTTTTACAACCAAATATGTCAGAAATATTAAATATAACACTATCCACACATTTATATTTCTTAAGAATTTTAAAGGGAATTTCTTTCTAAAACAACTTAGCAGTTGTGAATCTTTTTAGAGCTTTAAAATAAATAATTTTTATATTATTACTAGAGTAGCATGATGGTACAATTGTTTAAAAAGCCCACTAATGAAATTAAATCCCAGTGTCCACAGAGTTCACAGTGTAACTTTGACCCTGTTGTCCTCTCCATAGTAACAGCTAAAACTAAAAAGACCATTCGGAGCACCAGATTGCAGTTTCCATCTGGTGAATTTGCCGTGCGACACAGGAAGATGTGTGAACATCTTTTCGTAATTGCGGTTTCATAAAGAACAGCAGTGTCATTTTTTACTCTGCTCTTGCTGCGCACACATTGTTTCAAACTGTGGCTTGTTTTTCTTTGTCGGGCCCTAAGTCCTAACTCCACATTCTTTGATCGGGCTGCGTTCACCACCCTCATGTTTCTATAGCCTTTGAGAAAGACAAACACAGGCAAGAAACCTGTGTAATGAGCATAGTGTGCGTGCTTGTGTGTATGTGCGCTTTATAAATCCGAGTTCATTTCAAACACTTGGTTCTTACTGGGAGTGCAGCTGAGACTGAAAACACTGCTTGCTGGTGTGTGTGTGTGTGTGTGTGTGTGTATGTATTGATGTGTATTTCCATGTGCGTTGACAGCCTTTGAGCCAGTTCTCGCCTTCACTAAAAACGCTTAGGGCACAAAGCAGCCTTCCCCCCTCTGCTCCTTAGCACAGGCCCTGCTCTCGCTCTCTGACAGGAGCTGAAGGTAAGCACCAAAGACATCCTGACACACACACGTAAAAAGCACTTTTGATGCGGGGAAAATGGACCGCTTTGCAGTGTACAAACAACAGCAAAATGTCAACAGAACGAGGCGAGTCCGACGGGAGGCAACAACACAAGCCAGGTTCAGATGATATTACAGCGAACAAAACATGAGCGTCAACCACCAAAGGCCCTTTTCTTGTCTACCTCGATCTTCGCATTGTTTTGGCTTTGTCTGTTTATCAAGATAGATAGATAGTTTATTTGTCCTCAAGGAGGAAATTCTTCCGCAGCCATCAAGCAATCCTTTCCTCCCACGTTCAATCAAAAATGTGATAACTTACAGGAGCATGACAAAGGAAACACACAAGGGGAAAAAAGAAAGAAAGAATAACAAACCTTTTCACCAACACAATGATGGTAATTGATTATTATTGTTTATTATTGTGTTTTTTTCCAATCCCTCACATTTTTTCACCCCAAATGCCTGTCCCATGCATGCTTGCTTTTAAACATCTATCTATCTATCTATCTATCTATCTATCTATCTATCTATCTATCTATCTATCTATCTATCTATCTATCTATCTATCTATCTACTGTATCTATCTATCTATCTACTGTATCTATCTATCTATCTATCTACTGTATCTATCTATCTATCTATCTACTGTATCTATCTATCTATCTATCTACTGTATCTATCTATCTACTGTATCTATCTATCTATCTACTGTATCTATCTATCTATCTATCTACTGTATCTATCTATCTACTGTATCTATCTATCTATCTATCTATCATATTTAACCTTGTAACTCCTCACATCAGGATGACTCTTCAATACCTCCCCTCTGTCTGTGCTGGTTTTCCTGTGAGGTGTGTCTGCTGAGGGCAGGGGGTCAGGACCCAGTGATTCTCTGGAAGATAAGTGTCTGCTCTAACCCGGGGCTACACCTGTAGGTCACTGCAGGGAGATGCTAATCTCTCAGCCACCCAATAATACTGATGATCTGCATCTGAGACCCTCTCCCTTGGGAGTGTGTGTGTGTGTGTGTGTGTGTGTGTGTGTGTTTGGTTGTGGGGGCTGATGGATGAGGCAACAGGGGGCCCAGCAACCCGTGTGTGTGTGTATTGTATTGGGGAGGGGAGAAATTATTTAATTCTATGTGTAAGTGTTAATGTGTGTATATGTGAGTGCAAGCGAGGGTGGAGCTATCTTTCAGGGATGCTTGGAGGGTAACTAGTCCATTTTCCATGGCCTCTACCTTCAGAAGGGGCTTGAATGCTCAGATCCTGGACTGTATAATTTGTCACCTATTTACGTGAAGCCAAGAACTGGAGAAGTGGCACGAGCAGGTGGTATCTCTCTCTCTCTCCCTCTTCCCTGTGCCATAAACAGATGTGTCTGACTGAGGAACATCCCCCCATCCTCTTGCGTTCTCCTGGGTCTCCACTGCATTGCACTCTTTTTGTCTGAAATAACAATGCAAATAATGACTGGTCACCAGACAAAATCACCTTGTCTTGCAGTCACTAGAGAGCCAATACTGAGTATTTTAATTTGTTTAACAGTACCTGCTAAAACCTGTATAAACATGTAACATTTACTATATTGTGGATAATGTGCTCTACTCATAACAGCATAATACAGGCAAGGGCGAAAAAAGAGTAAATATGGTTATGGTAACAATCAATATATTAAATAAAGCACTAATTGACTAATGCTAAATGTTGCTGATCTGAGACAGAGATTTTCTCTGTAAATGAGCACCTTTTGTAAAAACTACAAAACAAGTATTTGTCTATGTTTTCAGTGTTAACTTTTTAACCAGCAGCTATATGCTGCATTAGGGCTGGGCGATATGGCCAATAAATGTTATCATGATAAAAACATTTCATATCATTCGATATCAATAATTATCACGATAAATGTCAAATCATTATTTCTTTCAAGTTAAAGGCAGATTTTTGCTCCTGAGTGAAAATTGAAGAAACCTGATGGTTAATTATGTGGTCAAACTTATCTTTATGGTCAGAATGTGACGAACACTTGATGCCGAACAATGGATCACTTCACAAATCTGACTAAGAACATTCAAAACTATTATCTTTTTCAACAAATATGATTAGTTAATGTTTTTTCAGGCCTCTTTTTTCAACAAAATAAATATTTTAATAGAAAAATTAGTTGCTAATTTGTTTGTGATTCAAATGAATTAAAGTCAATATTTGTTGACAATATTTTGAACATTTATTATATTGTTATTGAGGAAGGATTATCATTAGCCAAGACCTATGTTGTATATTCAGTAGAATACATAGTAGACAGAGTGGTAATAACCACATGCTGCAGACAATTGCTGCTCCCGTGCAACAAATTTATGGTGGTATTTATCGATTTGGCACATTTACTGAAACACAATTGTCAAAATTAGTACAATCAGCACACCACTCTGTTACCTGCAAAAGGTGATCGCTCAATCAAAAGAATTAACTCATGTTTCAAATGTAAATAAATCCATCAATGAATAAATCATTGTCATCAAAACAAAAGGTTCCTTAATCATTGCTTAATCCAAGACAGTAAAATGCAAAGACATCTTGTCAAATGACAGTGTACTCTGAAAGTGTGATGGTTACCCACTATGTAATATTGTCCAATTGCTAACAAAGTATTTTTAGGCAGCTGAATAGTATTGATGTCAGCCATGGCAAACACTATACTTTCAACAAAACATTTCTGTATTTGGTGACACTATGGACCGGCCCAGATTAGGTTGCACTCTTTGACAAGCCTCTGTTATACTTTTCTTTTTGCTTTTCTCTGGGTCTTCCTCTCCCCCTCACCATACCACTCCACACTCTAATGCCCCTTCCTCTTGCACGGGCAGATTCTTGCTCCTGTCTGTCTTCGGCATGCTCCATATTCCACAATATTCCACAAATGTAAAATTGAGTCTGCAGTATAAATGTGTCTGAGAACTGATCAGGATGATGAGTTTTACCTGTTCCCCAATCTAGCGTAAGTCTATCCATCTGACAACTTTTACAACAATACCACATAATGATTATGTGTCTTATATGTGTGTCAGGCTATTGTGATTGTTGGTCACTCTATTTAGCATGTAGGGATTTACTCAATGAACATGTGTATACATGTGCAACAAATGCAAAGTATTTTGATCTGCAAGGCTTACTCAGGGCATTTTGTGTCAAAGCAATTATAAATTACTATAGTCATGTGACCAACTGACCTAATGTTCTTATAGACATATAGTTTGATAAAGTTCAATAGTCATTTGACAATTGTGCCATAGCAATTGAGAAAAACTGTAAGTGCGTTTTGACCACCAACACAATGATAAACAGGTCGCTTCACAGCGATACACTTTAGTGACAAATCATACAGACCCAGTTTTCAAAAGACATGTGACTGAGTTAATCCCATTCTCCAGTCTGTTAAACTGAAAAACACCCAACCAGATGTGTTCATCAACAACAGCAGTAACACACTGGTTTATATTTAAAATGTGTATCAATGATGCTGCAATTTAAACAGTGTGCTTTACCTGTGTAGTAGATCAACTGTGCAGACACATAGTGGTAAGGACTGTGTGCTAAAGAGCATGTGCACTCAAGTGCACCCCACCCACTACTGTGATTACACATTATTTATTTTTTTTACCCTATGCTTATGGGAGTATGATTGTAGTAATATTTTGTTAAATGTATGTGGAGAGTTGAGAAATGAAGTATGTTTCAATCCTTGTGTGTGTGGATTTGTGAATGTCTGCAGGAATCTGCAAATGCATTCTCAGGTGATAATAAAGCACATGACCACAAACGTTCCACTGATCATAAAGCTAAGAGTAACAGGTAGCTAAAAATGACTGATGGCTTAACACACTCTTAGAATTTAGAGAGAACTTAGAATGTTTACAGACAAAATGGAAATCACAATCTTTGTGATGTACCAAACACTTATCTCTAACTTAGCTCTTGATCTGAACGAACTTCACTGAACATAATGAATAATCATAACAGCCACTCCCCATGCCCGTTGAAATATATTATAGTCAGATATTTACAGCAGTAAGAAAAATTCCAAATGTTTGATAGGAAATGATGGAGAGAAAGAAAGTTAAGATGAGGCGGCGAGAACCGTTAACATTACTTGATTAGGTGAGCAGTTGGAAAAAAAGTGATTGGGTCTGTCCTCAGGCTACCTAACTCTATTCTCGCACACACACACACACACACACACACACACACACACACACGCTGGTACTGCATGCTAATCATATTTCACCCCAATCACTAAACACACATTTATATTTGAAGGTTTATCCCAGGCGGCCATTTCAAATTATTATGTATGTGATTCCAACCACACAGAGCACAGAAAGTGTTTACTCTCTTCATTGAGGCGCTGGATAAGTTGAGAGCAGAAGCTAAGTGTACTACAGTCTATGGCAGAAGAATAAACATTTTCCTTTATAGCCTGAGGACCCACTTTTCATCTGTCAAGCATGTTTTAATAATTAATCTGTTTAATACACACACAGCATCTGCTGGGTACAACTCCCATCCTCCCATTCAAACTGACTAGCACAGCTGCCACTGTTTGGGTGTACTGTACAGGTCTGGAATATGATAAGATGTTTTTTTTCTCCTTTGCAATACACAGACAGAATAATGCTATAAATGCGGACATACAGTATATAGATACACATGCACTGACTTGTATATGCGCACACTCTTGCAAAATAGTTTATGCTGAAGGGGTGAAGTTCTGACTATGGGCCCACTTTCCCTATGCATTTCTCCTTGGTGAACAGGCCAAATGGGGATTGTGTAAATTAAATACATTTCTTTTTCCGGCAGCAGAGAGAAATGATGCCAGATTAAGCCCATGAATATATACATGGGCCAGGGCTGACCTGTCTCCAGACGCCTGATTTCCCTGGAGGGGTGCTGACATGGTGAGGGGCTCCAGGGGTGTGTTGGTGTGTGTATGCATGTGCATGCATGTGTGCTTTCTACTGTGCGTGTGTGTGTGTTGCACAGTGCACCTCAGACAGAGGTGAGGAGATCTCTTGAACAGGTCCAAATTGAGCTTAATCTCATTCCTCATTGTGCTGGAACAGGAATGAAATTGCACAATTGCACTTTAATCGACGATCGAACACCCTCTCCCCCTCCACCCCCACCTCCTCTCCTCTCCTCTTCCTCTCTCCTTTTCATTTCTCTTGGTCTCTCTGTCTCTTTGTGTCCTTGGCCCTAAATTCCTTACATGGGCCGGTGGGCATGATTGCCTCTTAGCCTGTATTTTCTCTTCTCTTCTTTTTTGTTCCACTGGAAGCATCTAATAATGTCTGTTAAAGCAATCAGGAGGTTAATGTGGTTAGGATAAGGGCAATCATAAACCAATAAAGGCCATCCGGATGCCCCGTTTCTCTTTCATTCCACGTCTAATCCTGGGAGATTGTGATTTTGGGAATCCTGTGCTGCATCCGTTGCACTGGAGCGCGTCTCCATCATGGGCAGGAAGGATTCAGTCAGTCCCTGGGGTTGATTACAAACACACACACACACACACACACACACACACACACACACACACACACACACACACACACAGACAGTCATTTGTGCCACACAGGTGCTTCTGATTATCTAAGGTAGGAAACCTTTGCTCAGCTGAATATTAGCCACATGAAGAGCGTTTGCTGTGAGTATACAGAGCGCCTTTTTGGTTTTCTCCCTGAGACATTGTTTGCAAAATCAAACAAACCACAGTCTCCACGAGAATCTATTTATATTATGAGTGAAACAAGTTGAGGACAACATCTGACTCCACTAAACTAACAATGACTGTGTACGGATTACAGAGATCCATGTCAGTAACCACAAAGAAACACTCGATATGGTTGACTGCAGCTCAACCCTTATGTCAAGTCTTCCATTTACGTGATTATATCACAGTAAGAAAACCTGTGGCAGCAACAAAAATGCAAGCACTGATACCATAAAATGTTTCGAAGTTGTAAATTAGCACCAAACAAGCTCAGAAAATTGTAATTTATTCCTTTATAAATATTACATATTGTTATTTGGTTACATGTACAATTAAAACGCTGTACCTTTAACTGCAGTCACCTGGAATCTGTACATGTGTATAATATCACAATTATAAAACACACATTTCTTACTGTAATTTAATGGTTTAACTGCATTACACTCTGATGATAATGCTTTATACCCGTTCAAATGTGTGTGCAAACATAATGAAAAGAAAATGTGTAGAAAAACGTACACCAAGATCTGTCTTTCGAGAAAAAAAAAATGTAGGTACTAAAATGTGTTGATTTGTTGCTCAAGGTGTTGGAACAAAACAATGCAACAAAGGTTCCCAGGCTGTTGTATCTGGGGTGGATGTACTCATTATGGCCCATAATGAAGGGGCCTGCTTACTGCTGTGCATCTACTCAGCAACACTGATGACCTACACTCACACACACACTCACACATACAAACACAGGCCAGGCCGCCGCCAGGCTGTCAAGTCCAAAAATAATTAGGCATCAAAATGAGTTTCCCTGTTTTTTTTCCCTCCCCTTGTTCATTTTATTCATGTGGTGGAACTCGGGAGACTGGCTAATGCAGTTAACATGCTCTCATCATGAATTTTCATTACACCATTACATGGGTACATTACAAGAGCAGGAGAGCTGTGACTACAGGGATGCCATCAGCATGCACAAACTGACAGAAACACACAGAAATCCCAGACACACGTTAACCCATGCATTTATTCAGATGAATGAACGTATACATTATTCTGTATTTCTCTGCTTTGCAGTATGTCTGATATATGTAGCTTTTTGAAACACAACCGCCTTACATTATTGGTAATGCTACATACAGTATGTGGTAAGTGTGGTTAAAGGAAGAGATTGACATTTTAGGAAATATGCTTATTAGCTTTTCTTTTTGAGATTTAAATGATCATTCATATCTGTTCATTAAATATGGAGCTACAGCCAGCAGATGGTTAGCTTAGCTTAGCACAAAGATTGGAAGCAGGGTAAAACAACAAGCCCAGTTCTGTAGAAAATCCACCAACCAGCACCATTAAAGCTCACTAATTAACATGTTATATATTTGTTTAACCTGTACAAAAACTGAAAGCAGATTGGTGTTGTTCCTGTGGGACAGAGTCTGACTAGCTATCGACCTCTGTTTCCAGTCTTTATGCTAAGCTAACTCGCTGCTTGCTGTAGCTTTGGATTTAATAGACATAAGAGTGATTTCAATCTTCTCATCAACTGTTCAACAATATTTTCTAAAAATGTTGAAATATTGCTTTAAGCGTGTAATATTAATGCTCTGCATACTGTCTAAGTGACAACCTATATACTGGAGTCAAATTATTCATGTTCATGTTGTCCCACAGGGTCAGTGAGCAACAAGAGTGTGTAGGTGTGAGTGTGTGTCTCATTGCTAGCTGGGGCAGTGTAGCATGTTGGCGGCCTGTGTCTATCTCTGTGTGAAATGGGTTTTCTATTGCTGATTTGCTCATGCTCAATTACCCAAAGTCTCCTGGGGCTTAGGGAAGGTAAACACACATCAGCTGGGCCTGATTTATTTCACTATCCCACAGCAGCCTGGAATTAAGGCATGAATGCTCTCTCTCACTCTCACATAAACACACACTCCCTGCACAGACATGTGCTTAATAGTGTGGCAATTATTTACTTACAGAGATGATTATGATCGTAATTGTTCCTATGTCAGTTGCAGAATTTTACACCGACAAAACATCTCAATAAGCCTACCAAAAAAACATTAAATCCACAAGATCAAACTGTTCATTACAATTAGACAGCAATGCTTACAATGCCCACACAGCTATTTTATGAAAGTCCTAATGCCATGACAGATGAAAGCGCCGGTGCCTTTGTTACCATGCCAAGGCCTGCATCCCCTAAAGCCTAAATCTTCTGCCATCCCTTCCTTCCTTCCTCTCTCTGCCTTCCTTCTTACTTTCCTGTAATTTAACAGGTATCTGTGTATGTGCACCTTACCGTCCTCTGCTTCTCATACATGGTGTATTTATTGATTCTTATGAATAGAATGTCGATTAGGAGCCTGACCCCATTAGACCCCTATTAGATCCTATCTAAAGCCAGTCATGGGCCCTGCACAGTATCCTTGGTGAAACATGTCAACGCTAATCACATGGCTAAAGCAGAAATGGAGGGAGAAACAGAAGGGAGAAAGAAGAGCAGAGAGGGTGATTGTTACTTAGCTTACTTGTTTACTGATGAAAACACCCTGGGCTGGACTTGGTGTTTTGGATGCAAATTAAGATATGGTTTCCTCCTATCCTATATTTTCACCATTTTCTATCACCATTTGTCTTGAAGGTGGGGTATGCAATTCTAATCCAATACAAGTCTTTTTGTCAAATTCACTAAAACAAAAAGCGGCTCGGAGCGAGCCATACAACACTATTCCAGCTGTAATTTGTGTGTTACTTGTTCACAGACATTCAGCTTACTTTCTAGTTCGCCAAGAAATTCTGTTGTTGTGGTGTTAGCTATAGTAGCAATAGAGTTGTGAGTATTGCTGTCTGGAGCTGCTCTGCTGGCTCTGGGAAACCGTCTCCCCCTCGCTGCATGTTAGCTTCGCAGCAGCAACTGTAGCAGCAGTTTGGGTTGTTTGCTCTATATCATGGTATTTGTCACGATGTTGGATTTCAACACTTTTTAAAAACAGCTAGCAAAAAAGTGAAGACTCCAAGTAGACTGGATTCTCTGAATTTGATCATTTTCAAATTTGTCTGTATTTCCATAGTTTTCTATTGCTGCCTGCCCCCACTGTTGGCCTGTATAGGAGCAATAAAAAAAAACTCATTGACTAATTGTGTGGAAAAGGGACTCTTTGGTAATCTCAGTCTGTTAGTCTGTTGACCACTTTGGTGTAGACTGAAATATCAAACAACATTGGACTTTGTCCAATACTTTGTATTATGACAAAATACCTGCAAAACTAATGACATTCCCCTCAGCCTCAGCTGTACTTTGTGTTTAGTGCTAATTAGCAAATGTTGGATGCTAACATGTTGAACAAAGATGGTAAACATGGTAAACATTATGCCTGCTAAACATTATCATGTAAAGATTGTCATTGTGAGAATGTTTGCATGCGGACATTAGCATTTAGCTTAAGTCACTGCCTGAATGCAAGACTTCAAAGCATTCTATGCAAACCCATCTTTTTAAAGGTTTACTTGTTTACCGTGGAGACCTGGATTCACTGTTTGGCACATAATAGAGCTGTTCTCGCTGATTACGGTGAAGCACTGAACTCCTTATATGACCATTTCATGCACTGCTCACACAAACACCTTCGTGGGATATGTCATTTAGATGTAATACAATCATAAGAAAAAGAAATAGCCATGTATACACAGTCAGGAGCTGTTTCTTTACATCGTACCATACTATACTGCCAGTTGTGTTAGTTTGAGAGCTTGACCGCCAGAGTCTACTCAAACCCAACATTGTCATGTCCATGTGGAGGAAAAATTGGAAACAACATATGAGTTGACGGATATCTTTTTGTCTTTTTTGTGAAATGATCATGGTATTCCAAAAAAAACTAATTGATTTGTGGTTAAGAATGAGGGTGCAAGTGGGAGAAAGAGGTATAAAATAATGGTATAAAAGGAAGAGCTTAAGGTGGGAGAAATCCAAACATTTTCCTCCCATTTCTCCTCTCTCCTGCCCATCTGCCCTCCTCCTCTTCTCTTTAAAGCTGTCCTGGGCGATTGTTTATCTTCAGAGCATCGCTGTCTGCCAGACAGGACTGTAACATCAATGTTAGGAAGCGTTCCTTTCTCTGGTGTAAGGCTGCAATGACAACGTCTGCCATGTTTCACTCTGATCTCTCCATCAGTGTGAATAAGTGTATCGCCACGCTTCCTCAGACTGTCACTCACTCCTCTGGGGAGACACTCACACACCGCTTCTTATTATCTCTGCCAAGATGGCCTTCAAATGGAAATGCTGCAGATGTAAATACACACAAACACACACACACTGACACATGTATTGTATATTATGTATGTGTATGCTATAAGCATATACACACTCCGCAGTCTGCAGAGATAGACATACATGTGGACATGTGGATGTTAATGTAGTGTTCTAATAAAAACTGGTGTCTTTTCACAGATCAGTGGGTCAAGCTAGAAAATGGAGACAGAAGGATGTGACAGACAGGGCCACAGTCCTGTAGTGTGTGTGTGTGTGTGTGTGTGTGTGTGTGTGTGTGTGTGTGTGTGTGTGTTAGTGCACATGAATTGAGTGTGTGCAACTAGTTTGTAGCGGCTGTGTTTGTCTGTGTGTGTGCGAGCCGACCTGTAGTGCAGCTGCGCAGCATAAGCTGACTACCTGTGTTAGATTCCTCTGTCTTTCGTGTCACATCAAAACACCTCATTATCTCCTCCTCTGTCATTGGAATTCAGTGTTCTTTTTTTACTATTAACCTACTCAATATGCTCTCTCTCTCTTACTCACTCTGTTTGTCCCCCTCTCACTCTGCTCTCTCTGTCATCAGCTGCTGAGACAGTGTTGGATAACAATTTCTTCCTTCTCATTTAAAACCATTATTTAAATAACAGATGTCTCGTCCAGTGGAGGACAGGAGAAGAAAGCGGTGCACTCGCACTGCTAAATCCTTTCATAATTTGTCAGGTGAAGAAGACCTCTGCAATGTGTGGCATTAATGATCTTCATCAACCCTTCAGCTGCCTCTCAGGCAATGGCAGACCATATGGTGTTGTGCATCCTAAATGGGACGACCCTGCACAATGGTCTCAGGTTGAAGACACAAATTGTGATTGTTAAATTAAGGTTGAATCACAGTCAAGCATAGGAAAACTCAGGAAGTGACTTAAAGTTTAAACACTGTTAGCTATGCATCTGAGCCAAGAGAAACCATTTCTCTGAGCTTATCATTTTGTTAATCATGTTAGAAAATGTAGCTATGTCCATATGAACATACTGTTGAAGGGTAAGAATTAATAACTTTGCATTGCCAACAGATATTAATAGAAAACAGAAGCATTTCTAACAAGTCAGCTGTGCTTCATGTACCCTGCGGATGGCACATGTTTAGCTGTTGCTGGAGGCAATCTCTCTCATCATTTGTTTTGATTTAGAGACGTTGATATGTTAAATCTGGACTGTGCATTTTTGTACTGAACTTGTCCACAGAGGCATACACAGGCTACAGTAACCGTAGTCAAGGCCCCGGCCTCTTAATTACAGTACAAGTCAAGCAAGAAATAAAAATTACTTGAAACGGGAAGTTCATATTACTGTGTGAGCCTGGCTGTGTCAGCAGTGATCACTCTCTCCTCATTAGGGTGTTATTTC